>NC_136603.1:1254391-1324391 GCF_910589615.1 Taurulus bubalis | reverse complement strand
AGAGAAAGATCGTAAACTACTGAGTCAGGTTTAGAGAAAGATCGTAAACTACTGAGTCAGGTTTAGGAAAGATCGTAAACTACTGAGTCAGGTTTAGGAAAGATTGTAAACTACTGAGTCAGGTTTAGGAAAGATCGGAAACTACTGAGTCAGGTTTAGAGAAAGATCGTAAACTACTGAGTCAGGTTTAGAAAAGGTCGTAAACTACTGAGTCAGGTTTAGAGAAAGATCGTAAACTACTGAGTCAGGTTTAGAGAAAGATCGTAAACTACTGAGTCAGGTTTAGAGAAAGATCGTAAACTACTAAGTCAGGTTTAGAGAAAGATCGTAAACTACTGAGTCAGGTTTAGAGAAAGATCGTAAACTACTGAGTCAGGTTTAGAGAAAGATCGTAAACTACTGAGTCAGGTTTAGAGAAAGATCGTAAACTACTAAGTCAGGTTCAGTGGCGTCCCTAGGCTAAAACAGCCTACCTGGGGCTAAAGCCCCGGGTGTTTTTTAATTAGCCCCGAATACTAACCTCTTAATGTTCTGCCGTCCCGCGGGCGTCTTTTACTGTATATTCTACTGTACACTGTACACCCGGTATGAGTGCCATATACACTGTTAAAAAAAACTAATTGTGCAAAAACTGCAGATTTTCCGACGGTCTTTGAACACATCGTGTGTGATAAACGCTTCCATCAGAAAAAAAGCGACCAAAACATCTCATTGAAAATCTCTGATCTCCTCAGTGAAACTATGACGTCATGATGGAGTCGCCTGAGACCAGCAGTCACGTGACCACAAGAGGAGAAGCTATCTGAACTCCCGCTGGTAGAGCGGGTGTAAAACATGTGAACACATAGCTTCTCTTCTTTTATGAGTGTTTGATTCATGGGTAGTGCTTTCCTGCACAACAGACATGTTTGAGTTTCCATAGCGATGCATCATCTACGTATCAGTGAGGAGCGTGAAATGAGGAGCGTGTGTTTACTGGACGGTCAAGAGCAACGCGACTCTTCAGACCGTTGTTTAATGATGTTTCCATGGTGTCACGTGACCTTCAGGGTTCATACACATCTTGACCAATGGATTTTCATGACTTTTCCATGACTTTATACCAAATTGTAATGAATTTTAAACCGAATTTCCATGACTTTTAACCACATTTCCATACATTCTCCATGACTTTTCACCAAATTTGCATGACTTTTCCAAGAATTTACCAAATTTCCAAGACTTTTAAATTTGGTTTAAAGTCATGGTAAAGTCATGGAAATCTGCGTAACCCAGGATTCATACACATTTTGACCAGTGGGTTTCATGACTTCTCCATGACTTTAAACCAAATGTCATGACAAACATTTAGTGAAGTCTGGGTGTAAACAGTAAAAAGTGAGTAAATGTAGTATTTAAACTAACAATGAGAATACAAAGCATACAGTAAACCTTAAATGACTCAAATGAATGAGACAATAGTTTGATTAAAAGAATAAACATTTATATAGATGCCTGTATGTATGCCTGCTGATATCCTGAGTCTGTCTTTTAAAAGCATATTCATTATTTCAAACTCAGCGTAAATGAACGACATGAACACATGAATATAACACATTTACATGAACACATGAATATAACACATTTACATGACTTTTACTAAACTTTGGGGATTTTTTTTTAAGGACTTTTTTCCAGGCCTTGAAATAATCATTTTAATTTTTTTTTTAAAAGACTTTTCCAGGTTTTCCATGAGCGTAGGAACCCTGCCTTGTGAAAAACGACGTGGCAACAGGAAACTCAAACGCCTCCTTTTCAGAATAAAAGATCGGCAAAACACTTCCTGCTCAGCACCAAACAGCAGAGACGTGGACGCTCGTGGGTGGAAACCACTTCACCTGCTTTCACCACTTCACCTGCTTTCACCACTTTACCTGCCAGACGGCAAAGAACAACGAACGTGTGAAATGTCTCCACCTCATGAGGAAAGAAGTCCTTCTGCATGAATGAACTGCCACCTGACCTCGTATTCATGTGTTCATCCTCGTCCACTCTTTACATTTCTTTACATATACATTACAATATGCATTCAACCATGAGGACAAACTCAGAATCAAGAAAGTGCAACGTAAGTGCTCCTCTGTTTGTTGTTGTTTTGACTCAAGGTTTAGTCGGGAGAGATGTGGAACTCGACACCTTGACTTGGTTTCCACACCTGAGGGATGTGAGGTATACGGAGGGGTGTCTCTATTATTGTGTCCACGTCCAGGGAAGTTTAAATAGTGGAAACCTCCAAAGACCGGCCAGAAAGTTTAAATCGAGATTTCACCCCAAAATGACTCGTGGAAGACAGAAAATTATGATTTCTCCTAAATACGTTTTTTTCTCGCACCCTTGGTACTCGAAATATTATTTTTTAAATAAGTTTATCTTTTGTTTTTATATATATATATATATATATATATATATATATATATATATATATATATATATATATATATATACGTTTTTCTATGAGCTTAAATATAACTTTTTCATTTTGACAGGAAGTACATTCCCATCTCTCTCAGGAGATGAACAACTTGGAGGTTTTTATTGTGTATTGTGTGGTTTTCTAACACAATGCTGTGATGGTCCTGTACTAGTACCACTAAACACCAGCCAGGTACCTGGACCCAGAGGGGGGGGGGGACTGCACCACTAAAACTGGTGTGTGTGTGTGTCTCTCTTCTGCAGCAGATTGAGGCTGTAACGGAATTAAAGACGCGGGCCGTTATCACCCAGCTCTCTGCCCGACAACAAGGATTAAAGGCACACACCACCATCATCATCACCATCATCACCACCATCATCACCACCATCATCACCATCACTACGTCATCACGAGCATGTACCCCGGCCCTCAGCCGCATCCTCCAGAAACATCCGCACTCATCGGGCTCCTGCACACTTCACATGCCGCACATTCACACAACAACACAGCCGCATGAACACAGAGGGTCCCAACATGAGGCCCGCGGCCCGCACACTGACCTGTCTGTCCTTTGCCCAGCGTCTTCTCCAGGCGGTACGGTCCCACATAGTTGGCGTAATGCCCGCTGTCTTTGCCACACAGCGACATGTTCAGGCCGCTTCCGTTTCTGTGTTGGAGCGGAACGACTCAGTGCGCGTGTCCGTGCGGCACGCGCGCGCGCTTCTGGAGAGAGAAAGCGCACAATCCGGCGCAGAGGATGGAGCGCGCCGCGGCCGGCGGTCCGGTGTCTCTCTTCTTCCCGTCACCCCCCCCCCCTACCAGCTCCCCCTCCCACCCGAGCCCTGCGCGTGCGTGCGCGTGCGCGTCCAGTCCGGTGCCTCGCTGCAGTCAGGTCGCGGGCTCGAACCCGCGCGTCATGGTGCTGGTGCCGGAGCAGCGGGTCTCTGCAGCCCGGTGGGTGTGATCTGCTGACGGGACGGCGTCGACTGCCGCTGCTGCTGCCGCTCAGCAAGCAGCCTGCGTCACTGGACACTTCCGGTCGAGCCCTTCACAATAAAGGCTGCTCAATGACTGCGGGCTGAAAGGGAAAGGTTCATAATATAATGTTTCAGATTTATCACGGGTACTTTTGTTTTTCATTTCTCTGTATGACTTTCAAAAGTAATATGTATATATATATATATATATATATATATATATATATATATATATATATATATATATATATATATATATATATATATATTCTACTGTTGCTGTAACTATTCATTTCTTAAATTGTCGATTAAACTTCAAACGGCACTATTTTTATTTTGTATTTCTTGAACCAAAAGTCAAACACTCAGTGATGAAGAAGAAGAAAACAGGAACAGAAGCAGAGAGTTTGATTCCTTTTCTTAGTAAATCATAAACTCATGCTAATTATTTATTCATTAATTCATGTTTTAAGGAAGGACAGTGTTGTCTTCCTCGTTTCAGCGATGCACAGAGGAGTTGAACAGATTGTTATGCAAAGCAGCGTCTTTTTAAAAGGAGGTTCAGCTTCAGTTTGCAGTTCATCTGTTGCTTGAAGAAGTTTAGTTTTATTTTGAAGGTCAATTCGCCTCACATCCGCTGACATTCTGGCTTGATGGCGGCTGCTTTAATTGCGCACCACGCATGCGCACATCAGCCTGGTTGGTGATTGAATTCGGGTCCAGGTGACAGTGGGATGAGAGGCTGCACTGCTCTTTGTGGAGCTATAAATAGACCCCAAAACAGAGAGGAATACAACCACTGAGGAACCAGACATTACCCACAATGCACCAAGGAAGCACACACACACACACACACACACACACACACACACACACACACACACACACACACACACACACACACACACAAGCAGAAATAAATGTCCAATTGTTCTGCACATGTTCTCTTGATTGATTTCTGCTCATTTCATCCATCAGGTATTATATAGTGCATGTGTGTGTGTGTGTGTGTGTGTGTGTGTGTGTGTTACACGCTGCAACACTTTCACTTGATTAAACCAGCGGTTGGTGACAGCGACCATCTCTCTGTCTCATCACTCCTTCACAACAAAAGCCTTTTGAGCAGCAGGCCCCGCCCTCTCCCCCATCAGGCCCCGCCCCCTCCCGTCAAACCCATGTCCCGAACAAAGACAGGGGGGAGGTTGTCTCCATTTTATCAAATCAAACCAAAACCAGATCGCCACGGGACAGCGTTCACCCAAATTACTTCCTGTTAATTAATCACACCCCCCCTCGCCCCTCCACACACACACACACACACACACACACACACACACACACACACACACACACACACACACACACACACACACACCAGGAGGAGGTTGTGACCCCGTCCACAGCTCTCTGCTGGCTGTGATGCTGTTTGACAGCTGCTGAACGCCCCTGGTGGTCAGGAGAGAGAATGCAGCTTTAACACATGAAGCATAGACTTCTATACAACCAGAGGAGTCACCCCCTGGTGGTCAGGAGAAAGAATGCAGCTTTAACACATGAAGCATAGACTTCTATACAACCAGAGGAGTCGCCCCCTGGTGGTCAGGAGAGAGAATGCAGCTTTAACACATGAAGCATAGACTTCTATACAACCAGAGGAGTCGCCCCCTGGTGGTCAGGAGAGAGACTGCAGCTTTAACACATGAAGCATAGACTTCTATACAACCAGAGGAGTTGCTCCCTGATGGTCAGGAGAGATGATGCAGCTTTAACACATGCAGCATATACTTCTATACAACCAGAGGAGTCGCCCCCTGGTGGTCAGGAGAAAGAATGCAGCTTTAACACGTGAAGCATAGACTTCTATACAACCAGAGGAGTCGCCCCCTGGTGGTCAGGAGAAAGAATGCAGCTTTAACACATGAAGCATAGACTTCTATACAACCAGAGGAGTCACCCCCTAGTGGTCAGGAGAAAGAATGCAGCTTTAACACATGAAGCATAGACTTCTATACAACCAGAGGAGTCACCCCCTAGTGGTCAGGAGAAAGAATGCAGCTTTAACACATGAAGCATAGACTTCTATACAACCAGAGGTTGCTCGTGAACCTCTTGTTCAGTGAAATTACATTAAAATAACTGATTTCACTTTTCTCTCTCCATCTCTTGATTCTTTCTCCTCCTCCCCGCCGACATAATGAGCTGTGTCTGAGGAAGCCATTAGCGCCAGAAACAAACAGACTACATCTGTATTTTACCCACTGAAACAAGATATGCACACACACACACACACACACACACACACACATTAAATGTTTCAGAATGGGCTTTTTTTAAGGCAGCGCGGTGGAACTTCTTCTTACAATGTGTGTGTGTGTGTGTGTGTGTGTGTGTGTGTGTGTGTGTGTGTGTGTGTGTGTGTGTGTGTGTGTGTGTGTGTGTGTGTGCTTAACCTGGTGACGCACATTTCTACATCAGTGGATGAAGAGCGAGATATAAATACTGCAGGAACGGCCCACAGAATGCACCCTTCACATTTCAAGACATTTCTGGAGAAAGAAGCTTAGCCTGCAGTCTATTTCTGCATTAGTCAGCTCTATTGTGGCTGTCTTGCCAACGGCGCAGGATAATGCAGAAACACACACACACACACACACACACACAGCTCACTCACATATTTCAAGCCGGAGAAGCCAAATGAGAGCACATCTCTTACGACAGCGGGCTAAAAGCATGAATCACTGAGATGAAAAGAGAACAGAAGATTTGCGTCAAACTTTCGTGTGAGGAAATGAACCTTTACGTCAGAAAAAAGTGTTTATTGGTCAGAAACGTGGAGACAGCTCAGTTGATTTGGCTCAGGATCTTCTCTCCCCGGTGGGAACATGGAGGCTCCTTCGCTCCTTTTGTTTTGGCGTCAGCTCGACACGTTTAAGGTGTTTTCTAATTAACGCTCAACGGTTCATTTCCAGCTAATTACATCTCGTTTGACTGTTTTAATTTAATTCCAGTGCAGATTATCGGAGCAGTTACACATATATTATATTTCGTTCTTTACCAGAAAGATTGTTTTTCACCTGTTTCTTATAGAAACCAGCTGGTATTCTACAATAAACAGTTTTCTTGATCTTCTTTTTAAACAAAACAAAGAAAAATTAGAAGAATATGATAGATTTTACTTCAGAAAGTCTCATGTTTACTTACAACTTAAAAAAATGTAATATTTGGTTCTTTTTTAGTTGTATTTGTTCTTGATGAGATCACTAGCATACGCGCAGCTAGCGCAAGCGCTAATCACTTTATTACAATTATCCCAGCGTTGTGCGAAAATAAAAATTCCCTGATGTTCCTCAGAGTTTACATTGTATTCTGCCACCAAACAGTTCCTTTCAGGAACTCTAACCATAACCATCACAATAGATAGCATGCGCGCAATTATCGATTAGCTAGTAAAGTTAATGCATTTCTCAAAAATAAAACAGGACAGGTTTCCAAAAGACTGAATCAAAAAACTATCAGAGGAACAAACAGGACTCAGGCGTACGGACCACAACTTAAACAAATGATCCCCCAATGGGGCAGGAGACAAACGGGGTTTAAATACACAGGGAAGGTGCGGGCGATTAGACACAGGAGGAAATAATCAGGGACAGGGCAGACAATCAGCAGACAATCATAGGGGCAGGAAGTGCAGGGAAACAGAGGACACAAGAGACACAGACTTCAAAATAAAACAGGAAACAAGAAAGACTCAAACCATGACAATATATGGTAATAGCTTAGGTTCTGCCTCTTTTGGTCTTTCGTCAGAAACCTGGTTCCATTGTGCATAACCAATTCAGAAGAAGCTCAGTCTGGCAGACTGAGCGATTGTTATATACAACTGTAAATCATAGCTTGTTTTATGAAAAACAGCTGTATTTGGATATATTGAACACCACAAGTAATATACTGTTCAAGTGAAAATATGGTTTGGTACATGAACAAATTAAAATGTCACAGATGTGCGCAAATGTGCCCCAATGCAAATGTTGGAGTCCTCGTCTGAATGTTCTCTGTTCTAAACCCTCTCTAACTTTGTTCTGCTTCACTTTATCAAAGTCAACCTTTGCAGAGAGAATGTTCACATATTGAGTTATGATTTGGGTTAGAGAATGTTCACATATTGAGTTATGATTTGGGTTAGAGAATGTTCACATATTGAGCTATGATTTGGGTTAGAGAATGTTCACATATTGAGCTATGATTTGGGTTAGAGAATGTTCACATATTGAGTTATGATTTGGGTTAGAGAATGTTCACATATTGAGTAATGATTTGTTAGAGTTGGACCTTCCAGCTGCATCATTTCAAAGAAATAATCATCCTGAAAGTGATTTTTTTATAGGCTGTGGGAAATCTGTATGTTCAGATCCTGGGAGGTGGTGGGAAATGAGGTCCGGGATCCAAAAAGTTATAGTAAAATTATATTTAATAAAAAATGATAGACATCTTATGCTACCGCACGGGCCCTTTAAAATCCACGGCGCACTTCAGGACACCGGTCCGAACAGTCCGCTGAGCAGAGTTGAAAGAGACCGAGCGCTCGCGCATCAGTTAGTTTTCAACTCATTCGCGGGACTGGGTCCTTCCTGTTGGTTTAATGTTTTATTACTTTTCTAAACATATTACTGGCTCTGCCGTTTCATGGGCGGAAATAGACTACTTCCTCTTCGGTCTTCTTCTTCTTCTTCTTCTTCTTCTTCTTCTTCTTCTTCTTCTTCTTCTCCTAAAAGGGTAGTGTCCATTGTCTCAAAAAGTCAATGTTCGGCTCCGCCCCCTCAGGCGAACAAGAGAACTACAACTCCTTAAAGCACTAGTCAAGATATCATGCAGCATGCAGTATAACATTCATTCACACATCAATCATTCTAGAGTAATAAAAGTGACCTTCATATGCATACAATTACAAATCCCTCATAATAATATCCCTTATTAATTATCATATTCCATGCATTGTAATTTACACACAAACAACTCATTTTATATAGATGTGCAAGTCACATGTGACAAACTAAGCTTAAAAAACACTACAAGGCGGACCTGAAACCTTTTCATTTGTTTCTGTGTGTCATCTTCATTTACTCTTAACCAGCAACATATAGACTGGTATTTACACATCTGAACAAAATCTCACATGTGTAGCTTTTATTATTACACCAAAACTATTTAAATAGTCATATTGGTTGCAGAGATACACCCTTTTCAGTTTGGTGATAACATTTTCAAGCAGAGGCCTACACATAGGTGGGTTTTTAAACATCCAACCTCTTCTCTCACTTCACTCACTAATAGCTTATTGTATAATTTTATATATGGCAATAGCTTGCGTTCTGCATCGTATGCTCTCTTTTCAGAAACCTGGTATCGAGTTCCGACCAGGTCTCCTGCTGCTGGGCCGTGGTTTGGGGGTTTGGCAGAAACAAAGCCTGTTGTTCTGGCTCGACTGCAGCTTCACAACAGCTCTTCCTTCCAGAGACAAATAGTTAGTAATTAAGTGGTGATTCAGTGAGATGCACTCAGTTCAGTGGTAATTATAAAAACTGCTAATTTAGAGTGTTACTCCGTCAACCCGTTCAGATTACAGTGCTGCAATTTAATTGGTAAAAAGACTGTAATTACTAACACGATTCACAATATGCAAACTCACATTCAATCTAGTTTTCCTTCTCATCTGTCAGAGACGGTCTGGACCAAGTCTCATTAAACTCAGATCGGGGAGATAAATGCATTTTTAAGTATTGTGTGATGTGAATTTATTGTTTCATTTTAGATCATTTAGACCATTCTATCTCCTGACCACCAGGGGGCGACTCCTCTGGTTGTATAGAAGTATATGCTTCATGTGTTAAAGCTGCATTCTCTCTCCTGACCACCAGGGGGCGACTCCTCTGGTTGTATAGAAGTATATGCTTCATGTGTTAAAGCTGCATTCTCTCTCCTGACCACCAGGGGGCGACTCCTCTGGTTGTATAGAAGTATATTCTTCATGTGTTAAAGCTGCATTCTCTCTGACCACCAGGGGGCGACTCCTCTGGTTGTATAGAAGTATATGCTTCATGTGTTAAAGCTGCATTCTCTCTCCTGACCACCAGGGGGCGACTCCTCTGGTTGTATAGAAGTATATTCTTCATGTGTTAAAGCTGCATTCTCTCTGATCACCAGGGGGTGACTCCTCTGGTTGTATAGAAGTATATTCTTCATGTGTTAAAGCTGCATTCTCTCTGATCACCAGGGGGTGACTCCTCTGGTTGTATAGAAGTATATTCTTCATGTGTTAAAGCTGCATTCTCTCTGACCACCAGGGGGTGACTCCTCTGGTTGTATAGAAGTGTATTCTTCATGTGTTAAAGCTGCATTCTCTCTGACCATCAGGGGGCGACTCCTCTGGTTGTACAGAAGTCTAAATGTTCCTTACGGAAGATAAATTACACTTCATGCACGGACTCTGAACCACACAGTTATATAACGCCCATAAACAAAAATACATCATTTATTATTGAAAATACAGAATTGATGAATATGTAATCGTTGCTCTCGTCAAGGATTTAACTGCTGGACACAAGAAGCCTCTTATTTCACTGGTTTCTTGTTTCCACATTAAAACCAGTTGTAGTTCCCGTTGACCTCCAGGCTGTTAAGTTAAGTTAAGTTAAGTTTTTAAAATGTTAAGTTTTTAAAATGACATGTCAACAATGACTTGTTAAAAAAAAAAATCTTGTTTTTAAAAACGTAAACGTAACTATCTCCGCAACCACAAGGTTGATTAACTTCATTTAAAGTAAAATAAAAATGTAAGTAACCGTTAAGTTTAAGTATGTGAACTCTGTAAACCATAAGGTTTCACTAAACCCGTGATAAGTACCCCTTAGTACCTGTAAAGACGTTTATGAGTCCTGAGTCCTCCCTGGGTTGCGTATGTTTCTTAGACCTTGCCATACAGCACATGAGGAAGCTCCTGAACATTTCAATACCCAGCATGCCTGAATCGGACAATGTTATGGCATGAAATAAGTATTTTTTCCATTTTTGAACCAAACGACTGAAACTGTGATTTGTGTTGCAGATTCCGATTCCGATTGCTCATTTCATGTTGGATGTTCACAGTTATGATCAAAATATGGTCTAAAAGTGATTTATTTGAAAATAAAATAAAAATTCTTAAAATAATTCTGAAAAGTATTAGAACTCCTTTGGGGTTCCTATCACTACTTGAACACAGGGAACAAGAGGTACAGAAAGCGTTCAGCCCCCATTTTGGGTCTCGGGGGCTCAGAAGGTATGAATGAACTTTATGAACGTTCATCAAGGTGTCATCCGTCACGGGCCGTTCTTTAATCCAGATGATGTTAAAAATAATAACGAGTCTGTTTCATCTGACTGGAGGAGGTCTGGTAAGGTTGTTTTCCACACTAAATGTTTTAAATGAAAGAGAACTAAACTGCATTGAGTCAAGAGAATGGGTTTGGCGTCTTATGGGTTCTAATATGTGAGAACCAGCAGGAGGAGGAGCTTTAGGAGAGAGAAACAGGAAGTGAATGAACAGAGACACTTCATTCATTCACATATTCTATGTGATGCTGCCACCATGTGGTTCCACACACACGCACACACACACACACACACGCACACACGCACACACACACACACACACGCACACGCGCACACGCACACACGCACACACGCACACGCACGCACGCGCACGCACACACACGCACGCACACATGCACGCATGTACACACACACACACACACACACGCATGTTTCTCGTTCTGCGCTTTTATTTGACATCATTCCTTTTACTTTTAATTTGAGGAATGGACTTTTACTTTAAGCTAATGTAACGTAATGTCTCAGTTTAAGTCCTCTCTAGATCTCAGTCTAGTCCTGGTCCTCTATATGACCAAATCTAGCATCACCTGCAGCTCTAGCAGCAGCAGCGTCTCCTCCTCCTCCTCCTCCTCCTCCTCCTCCTCCTCCTCCTCCTCCTCCTCCTCCTCCTCCTCTTCCTCCTCCTCTTTCTCTTCCTCCTCCTCCTCCTCCTCCTCCTCTTTCTCTTCCTCCTCCGCTCTGGGACCGACACCACGCTGCTGGAGACCCAGGACGTGTTGCTGGACCTGCTGGAGGGAAGGGGGGCACGGGAGAACCAGAACCAGGTCTGAGAGGTAGACTGTCAGACCTGCTGCAGTAAAATGAGACGTTTTCTAAAAGGGTGCTCAGAGACACTACCACTTTAGTCTACAGGGGGCGACATAACCAACACTACCACTTTAGTCCACAGGGGGCACCAGAACCAACACTACCTCTTTAGTCCACAGGGGGCGCCAGAACCAACACTACCTCTTTAGTCCACAGGGGGCACCAGAACCAACGCTACCTCTTTAGTCCACAGGGGGCACCAGAACCAACACTACCTCTTTAGTCCACAGGGGGCACCAGAACCAACACTACCTCTTTAGTCCACAGGGGGCACCCGAACCAACACTACCACTTTAGTCCGCAGGGGGCACCAGAACCAACACTACCTCTTTGGTCCACAGGGGGCACCCGAACCAACACTACCACTTTAGTCCACAGGGGGCACCCAAACCAACACTACCACTTTAGTCCGCAGGGGGCACCAGAACCAACGCTACCTCTTTAGTCCACAGGGGGCACCATAACCAACACTACCACTTTAGTCCACAGGGGGCACCAGAACCAACACTACCTCTTTAGTCCACAGGGGGCACCATAACCCACACTACCACTTTAGTCCACAGGGGGCACCATAACCCACACTGCCTCTTTAGTCCACAGGGGGCACCAGAACCAACACTACCTCTTTAGTCCACAGGGGGCACCAGAACCAACACTACCTCTTTAGTCCACAGGGGGCACCAGAACCAACACTACTTATTTAGTCCACAGGGGGCACCAGAACCAACACTACTTATTTAGTCCACAGGGGGCACCAGAACCAACACTACTTATTTAGTCCACAGGGGGCACCAGAACCAACACTACCTCTTTAGTCCACAGGGGGCACCAGAACCAACACTAACTCTTTGGTCCACAGGGGGCACCAGAACCAACGCTACCTCTTTAGTCCACAGGGGGCACCAGAACCAACACTACCTCTTTGGTCCACAGGGGGCACCAGAACCAACGCTACCTCTTTAGTCCACAGGGGGCACCAGAACCAACGCTACCTCTTTAGTCCACAGGGGGCACTAGAACCAACACTACCACTTTAGTCCGCAGGGGGCACCAGAACCAACACTACCTCTTTAGTCCACAGGGGGCACCAGAACCAACACGACCTCTTTAGTCCACAGGGGGCACCAGAACCAACACTACCTCTTTGGTCCACAGGGGGCACCATAACCAACACTACCTCTTTGGTCCACAGGGGGCACCATAACCAACACTACCTCTTTAGTCCACAGGGGGCACCAGAACCAACACTACCTCTTTAGTCGACAGGGGCCACCAGAACCAACACTACCTCTTTAGTCCACAGGGGGCACTAGAACCAACACTACCTCTTTAGTCTACAGGGGGCACCAGAACCAACACTACCTCCTTAGTCCACAGGGGGCACCATAACCAATACTACCTCTTTGGTCCACAGGGGGCACCATAACCAACACTACCTCTTTAGTCCACAGGGGGCGCCAGAACCAACACTACTTCTTTAGTCCACAGGGGGCGCTATAAACAACACTACCTATTTAGTCCACGGGGGCACCAGAACCAACACTACCTATTTAGTCCACGGGGGCACCAGAACCAACACTACCTCTTTAGTCCACAGGGGGAACCAGAACCAACACTACCTCTTTTGTCCACAGGGGGCACTAGAACCAACACTACCTATTTAGTCCATGGGGGCACCAGAACCAACACTACCTCTTTAGTCCACAGGGGGAACCAGAACCAACACCACCTCTTTTGTCCACATGGGGCACTAGAACCAACACTACCTCTTTAGTCCACAGGGGGCACCAGAACCAACACTACCTCTTTAGTCCACAGGGGTTGCTAATTCTGATTCTGAGAATCTACTCTAAATAGAAGTAACTTTAGTTGATGGCCTTTCTGATTGTTTTCTGCTGACTGTGTACTCTGCACCCACATGATGTCAATGCAGTCACAAGGAAGTTCAATAAAACTCTGGTTTCTACAGTAATGCTTTATAATTTTGCTTTGCCCGTAACTCTTGGTGATTCTGGTAACACGACAGACCGAAGAGCGCCATTGTGATAAAAAATACAGATGGTGCCGTGCAAAGTAAAACAAATTCAGTGTACAAACAAACTAAATTGGCACTGGTTCAGTCAAACTCTTGTACAGTAATTGTTAATGATTCATTACAGTGTGCATGGTGTTTGCTTGTTGATTTAACTTTGAGCCTAACTTCCATTGCATTCTGTATGTTATACTTCTGTATATGATTATAAATGTCTCCACACTGAACATTGTAATGGAGCATTCATATGTAAAGTAATGCTTGGCCTCACAGGGTTACTCACTGAACTGTTTGTACATTCCTGTCACCTTTGCCAGGTCTTTTCAACCTTTTATTACTCAATCTTTTGTAGTTAATGAACACGCTGATTATTTTCTGCTGACCATGTTTAATCTGCAGCCATATGATGTCAATAAAGTCACAAGGAAGTTCAAGAACATTCTTCTATCTTCAGCATAACAGTATAATATTGTTTTCCCCAAAGTTATTGCTGATATTGCAATGACTACTTTCACGTTTGAAACGTTAAATACATTTAACTGACCATATTTATTTTAAGGTCCATGACTGGTTTTTGTCTTGTTGTTGTATTTCCCACCTTAATGAAGTATAAGATCTGAATACTTATTTCCCGGCTGACATTAAGGAATGTGAGGTCAGAGTTTTGTATTTTTACCCTCCTGCTGGACAGGGAGGTGCAGGACCGAGAGGTGCAGGACAGGAAGGTGCAGGACCAGGAGGTGCAGGACCGAGTGGAGGAGGAACTGGTTTCTCACATAATTTATTGGAGGAATTTATATGTTTTTATGTTTACAAAAACTAAAATGTATCGCAATCAAAGGAGGTTAAAGAATACCAAAGTCGAACATTGGACATATTTTGTTTATGGATGTAACTGATGCAGCAAGATTTAAGGTTGAAGGTTCTTTTTACAGATCAATAAAATAATTTGAACTTTCAGGTTCAGAATCCTTATCATAGTCTGATAACACAAAGTCATGAAAAGATTACATACAATATACAAAGCCACATGGTACATTTGATCACAACTATCAATACATAAAGAATGCACAATAAAAACGTTTATTTGATGAAATTTGATAGAATCTATCTGGAAAGTTTGCGTCCAGACCTTTTTCTGGTTTGAACAGTTATTATGCAGCATAGAGGCAGAAGATGAGGAAGAGTCGTAATAGATCAGAATACGCTTAAACTCAACGAAGGAGCCATAACATCTCCTGTCTGGCATTTCTTTATCTACTTATTGCAAAGTCCTGGAATAAGTGGAGCATTACATGAAGAAGCTGTAAAAGGTGCTCAAGGGCCATGACCTCACCACGGTATAAATGCAGGCGAGGTCAAGCGATGCCTCCAGATCTTAAGAAGCACATCAGGGGACCCGTGAGATGCGTTGCCTCCTGCAGCCTAATGTCAGGTAAGATGATGACCATGCATTTACCGTTTGATCATCAACAAAGACTGAGCACTTCTAGATATCCTGTGATCTGAAAATGTATACAGATGTTGTTTATTTGTATCTTTAAAGGAAGAGTGTTTTTTTTGTCAACTTAATGTAAGAGTGTTTTATTTGTGTCAACTTAAAGGAATAGTGCTTTATTTGTGTCAACTTAATGTACGAGTGTTTTATTCGTGTCAACTTAAAGGAATAGTGCTTTATTTGTGTCAACTTAATGTAAGAGTGTTTTATTTGTGTCAACTTAATGTAAGAGTGTTTTATTTGTGTCAACTTAAAGGCATAGTGTTTTATTTGTGTCTACTTTATGGAAGAGTGTTTTATTTGTGTCAACTTTATGTAAGAGTGTTTTATTCGTGTCAACTTAAAGGAATAGTGTTTTATTTGTGTCAACTTAATGTAAGAGTGTTTTATTTGTTTCAACTTAAAGGAATAGTGCTTTATTTGTGTCTAATTTATGGAAGAGTGTTTTATTTGTGCCAACTTAAAGGAATAGTGTTTTATTTGTGTCAACTTAATGTAAGAGTGTTTTATTTGTGTCAACTTAATGTAAGAGTGTTTTATTTGTGTCAACTTAAAGGAATAGTGTTTTATTTGTGTCAACTTAATGCAAGAGTGTTTTATTCGTGTCAACTTAAAGGCATAGTGTTTTATTTGTGTCTACTTTATGTAAGAGTGTTTTATTTGTGTCAACTTAAAGGCATAGTGTTTTATTTGTGTCTACTTTATGGAAGAGTGTTTTATTTGTGTCAACTTAATGTAAGAGTGTTTTATTCGTGTCAACTTAAAGGAATAGTGTTTTATTTGTGTCAACTTAATGTAAGAGTGTTTTATTTGTGTCAACTTAAAGGAAGAGTGTTTTATTTGTGTCTACTTTATGGAATAATGTTTTATTTGTGTCTCTTTCAAGGAAGAGTGTTTTATTTGTGTCAACTTAATGTAAGAGTGTTTTATTTGTGTCAACTTTATGTAAGAGTGTTTTATTCGTGTCAACTTAAAGGAATAGTGTTTTATTTGTGTCAACTTAATGTAAGAGTGTTTTATTTGTGTCTACTTTATGGAAGAGTGTTTTATTTGTGTCAACTTTATGTAAGAGTGTTTTATTCGTGTCAACTTAAAGGAATAGTGTTTTATTTGTGTCAACTTAATGTAAGAGTGTTTTATTTGTTTCAACTTAAAGGAATAGTGCTTTATTTGTGTCTAATTTATGGAAGAGTGTTTTATTTGTGCCAACTTAAAGGAATAGTGTTTTATTTGTGTCAACTTAATGTAAGAGTGTTTTATTTGTGTCAACTTAATGTAAGAGTGTTTTATTTGTGTCAACTTAAAGGAATAGTGTTTTATTTGTGTCAACTTAATGCAAGAGTGTTTTATTCGTGTCAACTTAAAGGCATAGTGTTTTATTTGTGTCTACTTTATGTAAGAGTGTTTTATTTGTGTCAACTTAAAGGCATAGTGTTTTATTTGTGTCTACTTTATGGAAGAGTGTTTTATTTGTGTCAACTTAAAGGAATAGTGTTTTATTCGTGTCAACTTAAAGGAATAGTGTTTTATTTGTGTCAACTTAATGTAAGAGTGTTTTATTTGTGTCTACTTTATGGAAGAGTGTTTTATTTGTGTCAACTTTATGTAAGAGTGTTTTATTCGTGTCAACTTAAAGGAATAGTGTTTTATTTGTGTCAACTTAATGTAAGAGTGTTTTATTTGTTTCAACTTAAAGGAATAGTGCTTTATTTGTGTCTAATTTATGGAAGAGTGTTTTATTTGTGCCAACTTAAAGGAATAGTGTTTTATTTGTGTCAACTTAATGTAAGAGTGTTTTATTTGTGTCAACTTAATGTAAGAGTGTTTTATTTGTGTCAACTTAAAGGAATAGTGTTTTATTTGTGTCAACTTAATGTAAGAGTGTTTTATTTGTGTCAACTTAAAGGAATAGTGTTTTATTTGTGTCAACTTAATGCAAGAGTGTTTTATTCGTGTCAACTTAAAGGCATAGTGTTTTATTTGTGTCTACTTTATGGAAGAGTGTTTTATTTGTGTCAACTTAATGTAAGAGTGTTTTATTCGTGTCAACTTAAAGGAATAGTGTTTTATTTGTGTCAACTTAATGTAAGAGTGTTTTATTTGTGTCAACTTAAAGGAAGAGTGTTTTATTTGTGTCTACTTTATGGAATAATGTTTTATTTGTGTCTCTTTCAAGGAAGAGTGTTTTATTTGTGTCAACTTAATGTAAGAGTGTTTTATTTGTGTCAACTTAAAGGAAGAGTGTTTTATTTGTGTCTACTTTATGGAATAATGTTTTATTTGTGTCTCTTTCAAGGAAGAGTGTTTTATTTGTGTGTACTTAATGTAAGAGTGTTTTATTTATTTCTACTTCAAGGAATAGTGTTTTATTTGTATCTTCTTTATGGAAGAGTGTTTTATTTATTTCTACTTCAAGGAATAGTGTTTTATTTGTATCAACTTCAAGGAATAGTGTTTTATTTATATCTTCTTTATGGAAGAGTGATGAAGTAAGATGATGAGTTTTTGTTGGATTTGAATGGATTTAGACGTACAAATTAACTGTTCTATTGGTGCTATATCCTAAAATATGTCTAACGTGTATCTAACTTTGCCTTTAGGTTCATGAAGAGGACAACAGAGGAACATCGGACCTCAAAAAATGGACACAGAAGAAGAGACCTCAGGTACACATCCATACAGATTATACTGTTACAATATTGTATATGTAATTAAGTGTCTCAAGTCAAAGTTAGTATATCCAAATCAATTCGGCTTAAATTAAGCGTGAGATAAGTTGACATGTAATAATTTCCTAGTGGATCTGCCGTACATGTAACCTTAATGCTAACAATAGGCATCTAAAACTAGATGGGTATGGTTTGGAAAATTGTCGGTTAAAGTGAATTCTATCTAGTCCACTAAATCTTAATAAGTATATAAAGTTCAAATGAGCTCACTTTTACCAGCTGCAATACTATAGTGATGAACACTTGAATGCATTCAGTATTATAATCAACGATATCAGACTGAATAACGAGGACACTTTTTACTTTTACTCAAGTATTTGTACACAGTGCTGTAATACATGATGCAATCATAAACACATTGGTTGTATAAATTTATATTGATGACTGGGCAAAAACCCTCTCAAAGGTTTCTCTTTCATAGCCCATGTGGGCGTTGAAGTCTCCCATGAGAACTATGGAATCTATGGAACCAAGAAGGCCGGATACTCTGAAAAAGCCATGTCGATGTGTCCTTCAGACACTTAACCCCGAAATGCTCCCCTCGCGTTGGATAAAAAGTGTCAGCTAAATGAAATGTAATGTAATGTTGTTCGGTGCATAAGCACGAACAACAGTCAGAAAAAAAGTACAGTCCTCTAACACGCCTTGGCGAAACAGCCCGGCGCCTGTGGAGCGGGCCTGCGTGCGCAACCGGGCGGTACACACTGACATTGATGAGCTGTGCGACTCCGCGCAAGGCGCTTAAAAGTTGAAATATTCTCAACTTTTAAGCGCCTTGCACGGGGTCGCACAGCTCATAAAAACGCACAGCGGCGAAAAAACACAAGAAAAACGCGAAGCGCGGCATTTAAAAACCATAGGGAAACAATGGTTTTGGTAGCGACGCGTTTTTGAGAGTCGCGTCTGGTGTGATCGGCCCCTAATAATAGCAGTTTTGAAACATGATATAATGTGTTATCTTATAATGTTTTATTATTATTAACACACACCATCATCTGTCAGCCTGTTTCTCTGATGTATATTATCACTTCAGACCACAATATGTTTCACGCATCGTTACGGTTAGATTCAAACGCATGGAAAACGCAATAAAATGCATCTTGTTTAACTTTATGAGGCATTTACCAAAAAGGGAAGATTGAAATAGTCTTTGTCCACACGAGTTGGAGAGGACTTGAATAAATTGAACATGTCTTCTTCATTGCCAAAAAAAAAAAAACTAGATGATTTTTTAAAATTTGACTTCATTGAAATACAAGTTATTTTTCTTTTCTTTTGTATCTTTTAGGTCTTTTGAAATTTATCTGCAAACTTGGACTGGAAACATTTCATCCCAACAAGCTCTCCCTTCGGTGTCTTTTGGAGATCAACGAAAATAGCATAAATGAAGAAGCTGTTATATCAGTGGAGCAAATACCGAGGTGTTTTCTCAGAAAACTATTTAGAATCAACGCTGAATGCAAGAGCTTGAAACAATTTTCAAACGATCATGAGGAAAACAATGACTTCTTTGGCCTCGACCTTTACACTTCCGATGACTCTGCAGAGAATAACATTAACCCTCTTGACCTCATCGTTGCCCTCTTCCTATGTGCTGACAGCTTCTTGCAACAGGAAATGGCTCTCAAGATGTCAATGTGTCAGTTCCCTGTCCCACTGGTGTTGCCCCATTGCAATAACAGTCAGAGTACCCTGATGCTGTGGGCTCTGAGAGACATCGTCAAAGAGTGGCGTCCACAGGAATTGTCTGAATCAAGAGGGTTTATTGAAGACAACATTGTCCAAGCAAATATACCATTGTATTCCTTTGTGAGGCTGAACAACTGCAGTCTGTCCAAGTCTCAGATTTTGAATCATGTTCTCAGCCGTGGTCAGCAGAATAACAACATGTTCATACACAGAGATATGGAAGGAGGAGCACATGAAAGAAAGATTGCCAATGGCTTGGTAGAGGTTTGCTGGTACCTTCCCTGTGGCAAAGAAGATCTTGACATATTTCAAGAGCCAGTTGCCTTCGCCAATCTGAGAGGAGACATTTGTGAGTCTCTTGCACAGTTCGCTTTTCTTTTTCAAGTGTCGACTGCGACTTTTGTATTCCTGGACAAAGTTGAAACCGAAGAGCAGAAGATTCTGACTTCTCTTCAAGATGTGAAATCCAAACTGTTCTTGGTTGTAAACGACAAGGAAGGAAATACTAAAGAAGATATGACATATGTAAAGACAACCGTGAAAGAAATAGATCTACCGATCAGCAATGTGAAGATCAAAAACTCAAGGGTAAATGTAGCAGAGTTTTCAAATAAACTTTCTGCAACCATCAATACCTCCCTGTCAGAAAAAAAACCCCAAATAAGCATTGAAAATATGCTTGACAAAGCTGTTCAACTTGGTCTGTCTGTGGACGAAAGCACAAGTGATGACCAAAAGAAAGCCGCTGAGAAGATTGTGAAAGGAATTGGGGTACGGAGTATACCAGACTACAAGAACCTACAACTGTCTTTGCAAGGAGATAACTGGAAAAGGTTTTCCCAGTTAGAAATGGAAGAATGTAGATTAAAAAAAGCTGGTGATTTGGGACTGGAAAAATATAAATCTCAGCTACAAGCAGAAATACAAAAGATCAAAGTGGAGCTCAGCAAACACAAACTATCCAAAGCTATGGAGAGTTTTATTGAAGCCTTATCCACACGTGACAAAGAGAAAAGAGATTTTTTCCTGAAGTGGATGAATCTCAAGCTCAATGCACATTTGCGCTCTGTCAGTCCAATATCTTCACTGCGTCACAAACTGATAGAGCACAGCAAAGAAACGGAGGTAGACGTAAAAGCGATCACAGAGTTAGATCAGGCTTTGCAGGATAGCTCTTTAGGAATAGAACATTACATGAGAGAGATGGGACTGATCTATGAGGTTTGCCTGCAGCCACAAGACACTGCTGATAGAATGTCTCACCTCCCTGGTTTTGCTGCTGAAATGCTGATAGATGGATATCCTTTAGAGATCTTGGATGGAGATGCTTCCAACATCCCAGAGAGATGGGTGACAGACGTCCTAATGGAGCTTCACAAGAAGGTTGGAGAGAAGAGCAGACTCTTGGTGCTGACGGTGTTGGGTGTTCAAAGTACCGGGAAGTCAACACTCCTCAACACCATGTTTGGTGTGAAGTTCCCTGTCAGCAGTGGCAGATGCACAAGAGGAGCTTACATGGTCTTCCTCAGAGTGGGTGAAGATATGCAATGCAAGCTGAACTGTGACTTCATAGTACTCATTGACACAGAAGGTCTTAAGGCTCCTCAATTGGCACAACTAGAAGACAGTTATGAGCATGACAACCAGCTGGCCACCTTTGTCATTGGCTTGAGTGATGTCACCATTATCAATCTTGCAATGGAGAACTCAACAGAAATGAAAGATGTGCTGCAAATCACAGCTCATGCATTCCTGAGAATGAAGGAAATTGGGAAAAAGCCAGTGTGCCATTTTGTGCACCAGAACGTTGCTGGAGTCTCAGCTCATGCAAAGATGAGGACCGAAAGAAGACATTTCTTAGACCAACTCAATGAAATGACTCAAATTGCAGCAGAAATGGAAAAGCAGCCTTCCATCAAGGCATTCACAGATGTGCTGGACTACGACATGGACAAAAACAACTGGAACATCCCAGGACTCTGGCATGGGACCCCACCAATGGCTCCAGTGAACACAGGTTACAGCGTAGCTGTAACAGATTTCAAGAGGAATCTTTTAGAGACAATGAAAAGAGAGAGAAGTGATGAAGTCGCACAGATCCCAGAGTTTCTATCGTGGATGAAAAGTCTCTGGAAAGCAGTCAAATATGAGAACTTCATCTTCAGTTTCAGAAACACTCTAGTGGCTCATGCGTACGACAACCTTTGCAAAGAGATCAGCCAATGGGAATGGGAGTTCAGAAAGGAGATTCTCTCCTGGCAAACAGATTCAGAGTTAGAAATCTCAAATCCTGACAATGCATCTGAGCTCCATTATGGGAATCAATTGGTTGATTCAAAAAAATCACAGGTGTCGGACAAAATAAAAGACCAACAAACAATAATGCAGAAGAGACTTCAGGAGTACTACAAAAGGAAAGACAGACATGTGCATCTGATAGAGAAATACAAATGTGATTTTGTAAACCAGATCACTAGTCTTGCAAAAGAAATCCAACATTCAGTAAACAATAAATTGGATTGTGCACTTGAGCTCAGAAAAAGTTCAAAAGAGGCTAAGGACATTCAAAGAAAACACAGAGAAATCATTGAAAAACAAGTCATGAAACTCTTGAGTGACTGCAAACAAGGCTCACTGTCTGATGAGGAACTGCAAAGTGAGTTTGAAAAGATGTGGGCTGAAGTCACTATCAATGTGTCTGGCCTGAAAGAACAAGATATATCTGCAAGAATCCTTGAACAGCTGAGAAAAAGTTTCTTCAATCGTAATGTCAATGAGGCTTTACAGAACATTGGAGACCTGAAAGAAATAGCCACGGGTCCTTTCAAGGCCAAAAATGAACATATGAAAAAGAAAAAAATCTGGATGTGGGGAAAAGAGATAAAGAGAGAATTACAGAGCTCTGCAGAGTCCTGCATTGAGTCCTGTACACGATTTGTACGAGATATTGCAAGAACAGACACAGATTACAATGATTATTTTACAAAGGAGCTTCTGGAAAAAGTAGACGAATCCCTCAAAAAAGTCAGCAAACATATTAAGCCCAAGTTTGAGATTGACCTGAAACTCCACATCTGTAGTATTGCCTCAAGAGAGTTCCTTCAAATGCACCGGGCATTTTTGGCTGATAGGGATCCCAAAATGCAGCTGAAGAAGTACAAGACTCACTACTTGTCAGACTTCATCGATTTATACAAAAAGACAGATCCCTGCCAACGCAAAGCAACTGATTTTGTCAGACTTTGTATCAAACCTGCTGTTGAAATGTACATCATCAGATCTCTGGGAATTGACATTGTGGATGAGATTCTGAACACTTCCCATTCAGCAGAGTTCAGCTCTCAATCTTTTTTCCAGTACAGCATTCAGAAAGAGTTACTGCAAAAGGAAGACTTTGAGAGTTTTGTAAAGTACAATACTAAGTATGAAATATATGTCAAGGACTGGATATTTCAGCACATCCTGCAAAAGATGTCTACAGACAAAGCGTTGTGCAAACTGAAGAAGAAGACTCTGAAGGTCATAGCAAAGAAAATAACAGAAGCGGTAGAACACGCCTCAAAAGGAGAGGATGGTGTTCTGCTGCCAGATGACCGGAAAAGCATCACACAGCTCATCAAAAACATGCGCAAATATTTGATCAAAGACATCTCGATTTCAGAGGAGGCTGAAAAAACCGCCCTGTTTCAAATCCAAACCACTTGCCATCAGTTCAAAAAGAGCCTCACTGAATCACTGAGTGAACTGAAGGAGCAGCTGCAGGAGGAATTCTCAAACTCTGAAGACATCACTGACACTCTGAACAAACTTCCAACCAAACCACAAGATGAGCTTTTCAGGCGGGTGTTTGGCTGTGGACAACAATGTCCATTTTGTAAAGTTCCTTGTGAAGCTGGAGGCAAACACAGGAAACATCATGCAGCTGTTCATCGGCCACAAGGTCTTGCTGGATTTAAGAACAGAGACAATGAGAAGCTGGTTGAAGTACTGTGTACAACAGATGTGTGGAGCGAAAGTACATTCAGAAACGCACTCACAAACTGGGAGTGGCGTCCTTACAAGGACTACACCACGTACTATCCAGACTGGCACATTCCTCCTGACTCCTCCATACAGACGTCTGACTACTGGAAACATGTCCTGGTTCAATACAATGAGAGATTTGCTCAAGAATACAGCGTCAAGCCAGCTGATGTTCCAGACGCTTGGAGGAAAATCACAAAGAAACAAGCACTGAAGGGGTTAAAAGATGCCTTCAACATAAAGTGAACAACATACAATCCTGACAAGTTAAGGTTAAACCACAAAATGTTTAAACAAAGAAGAGTTCATCATAAACAAATGTACAAAGAAAACCAACAGGAGACGAGACCTGAACACGTTCGGGCAACCGGCAGAACAATCAACAAATACAAGACGGATCAACACTATTTAAAAAGATAAACTTGGCTGAACCATTATCTTTATTTAGAAAAGTAGGAGTCTTCTGTCTATTTCAATGTGATGATCAACAACTTAAATGTTTTGGAACCCATGACAGACTACAATACGTGTTGTTTTATTGCTTTTTATTATATGTATGTTGCTTTGAAAATTCAACAGATGTTGTGGTTAAAACTCAAATAAGAACTAAACCAGCTGCCGACAGTGAACACGTCCTTTGGTTTGATGGATGACGAGAATGACGAGTTTGAGATGAAGAAGTTGCAGAAAAGCTTTACAAAAAAGCTGGAAACAGTAAGAGTCTTACATATGTTCAATAGTCTAGTTCTGGTTTATTTTTTATATTATAAATGTTGTGTTTTCTTCAATCGGTCTTCTGAAGGTCTT
Source organism: Taurulus bubalis (assembly GCF_910589615.1). Classification (NCBI taxonomy): domain Eukaryota; kingdom Metazoa; phylum Chordata; class Actinopteri; order Perciformes; family Cottidae; genus Taurulus; species Taurulus bubalis. The sequence goes on along the minus strand of NC_136603.1, from coordinate 1,299,949 downwards.
TTCGCATATTTAAAGAAATGAGGATCTACTTCAAATATCATTTAAAAAAGGAGATTGTGTTTATTGTTTTTTGTTGCTGTCTCCCGATGTGTATAATAAGTATGATGCTAAAAACAATGAAACCACCATAATAAAGACACCGTGTTATTCATGTTGTTGTCATTTTTTTTCTCTTTGTCAAAGGTTTTGTGCACATTAATAATGATGTCAATGATAATGAAGATTTACTCCAAAGACCAAGTGTGAAACAAAGAGATGTTGAGTAACGGACATGTCAGCGGGAGTCATCCATTGCTTCACCGTTGACTTTCTCAAATTAATGTTTTGCAAAGAAAAACAAGGCTAAGTGATGATTGTGTGTAGAGATCCCAGAAGAGCTGCCCAGAGTGAAAGGCATTTATACTGGAATGCAAGATCAGGCCAAGGAGCACAGAGTGAATCTACAACATGAGTATGAATTGCATTTGTGTATTGCAGTGGCGGGCCGTGGATTTGGTACCTGCGCCTACTGTTTAGTTTAGCAGCTGATCACGGCGCAGTAAAAGTCAATAACTCTCTTTATATGTTAATAGAACTGTTTGCTCTAAACAACACGGTCCAACACGACTAATCGTACTAAGTTCACTGTAAGAAAGTTAACGGTGATAGGGACAACAATTGATTACTCACCGTTCAGTCTCACAGAAACGCCGTAGCCAGCTATCTGGCCCGTTAGCTCTGGCTAGCTCCTTGTTAGCGAATCCTTCAGGCACTGAAGCTGCGCCGTCAGTCCCCTCCAATACAGCTTTGCTCAGGTCTCTTTGCTTGGCATCATCTGACTCACACTGAAGCTTTGCACATGTCGTAAGACACGTCCATGTTTAGATGCTCAGACGCAGAAGTGTAAACCATATCCGCCAGATTTGAAACCATATCTCTGTGACGTATTATTGGGAAGATATCATTTTATTAAAAACTTAAACATCTGGTTTAACGCCTCGATGCGGGCCCCGCCCCCAAAGGGTTAAAAGGGGAAATTTAAAAATAATGTAAAACCGAGAAAATGACCACAGACCCCAGAGGGTTAAATAATTAACAAGTCCCGACTATATACTACTTCCACGTATTGATTGAATGCAAGTAACAGTGGACTGATTGGGCATCCCTGACCCCCATTCACAGCTATAAATACTGCGATTGCTTACCATTAGTGACAATTTGGGTGAGGTGTCAACAAGTTTAATCTGGAAAACATAATTAGAACCAAACCCAATTCATTGAAAACATGTAAATAGATATATCCCCTTTCAAGCCGATCAAAAGCTGAATCTGCGTGCATTGAGAAGACCGTCAAAGGATACAATTTAAAGGCCGATGGATGTTTGTACATATTTTTCTTGTGGCTTCCACTAGAAAGGAACGAGCTTTGGCTTTGAAGATAAGTGGTAATGTGCACATAGAGGTCAGCCTCTTATCCTGCCTTCTGCACACCAACATTCAACCAGAAATGATCATCTATTTGATGTAATCTTGGATTTCTTCAAACAACGATGACCATTTCAAAATGTTGCGGTGAGCTCCACAGTTGCCCAAATATAGACAGCTGATAAAATATTGAGGGAATTTGATTTATGTTTTACTATTAAATAGCTGCTTATGGAATAGGCTTGGTTCAGTTACACAAGCACAAATGACTACCTACTGAATACATATTGAAAATACTCACACGGTTGAGTCAAGGGAGCCTTGTGACCTATGTGGTGTTGGAGCGCCACCTTGTGGGTGCTGAGTAGATGCACAGTTGAGCACGTATTCTTTACATCTGTCTGCACTTCATCCTCTGGAGATTAAAATGTGCTACGACAGAAACGCCTCCGGCTGTTTGGAGCGTTTTCTTTTTTACTGTGATCTTTTTAATATCATTCATTTTCTAGGTTGTTACTTTTCAGAATATTTTTCTCCACATGAAATGCTGGATCTTTAGTCAAGTATTTGGAATAAGAGTTTGTATTTCTGGTTTTCAGTTCTTGCATTTTAAAGGCCTGTCTATGGACAGAGATCACTAACTAGCATGGGCAGTAAATACTTGGTATGTGGCGTTGGTTCATGCTTCATACTCGTGCCCATAAAAATAACAGGATAAAAGTAAATAAAATATGAAGATTATATTTGATATGTTATACGTTTTGTAACACAATACAGTTTGGGCTGCTGAACTCAATTCAAAGGAGAAAGAAAGAGCACAAATCTACAAGCATTTATCAAGTGCACAGGATGAAACTACCCACCACCAGGTGGCAGCAGTGCACACATCAACAATTGTTTTCCTGTTTGGTGACAGAGAGATTGGATCTCCTTCGTTCATGTTAAAGTGTCAGCAGCACGTCATCTAGTCACAGAACACTTGATATCAATATAATGCTTCGTCAGACTGCTGAACACATCAAATAAAGTGAAATGTGTTCCATTGAACTTATTCCATGAACTTTCCTCGGTGAAACACTTGACATCACATTATCCAAGAGAGGCCTGCAGACTCCAGACTTTAACATGAAAGACTAGGTTCATATTCTGTCAAAAGAAGAGGACCTCTCAACTCACAATGTACAGGATGAACTATCTCAAACCATTACTTCAAGTAAGATTATCTCATTGGTTTCAATATGAAAACTAGAATAGGTAGAATAACCTGAAACAACCAAAATGTGTGTATTTACATGAAGCAATCAGACATAAGGCTCCTGTATGTCACAGAATATTATTACAAACTATATCCTCTGATTGTTTTTCATGATTATCCTGCTTCATGTTGTCCTGATTCATCAGTGTTTGGTTCCCTCTGGTTTCTCAGCCTTCAGTCTGTCTTGATGAGTGATATGATGAAGCTGTGTTTTCTACTGATGCCATGACATGAAGACAGATGGATCAACTGTCATACAGCTGAATACAAACAGAAGACACAGGAACCATCAACATGTCTTTATGATGCTGGATATTTATTGCAGTAAATGTGAAAGCATGCAGTGGTTACAGTTGATGAAGACGAGTCCAACTGCAGCTCTTCATGTTCACTCTGAACTACTAGAGTCTCACTCTGAACTACTAGAGTCTCACTCTGAACTACTAGAGTCTCACTCTAAGCTACTAGAGTCTCACTCTGAACTACTAGAGTCTCACTCTGAACTACTAGAGTCTCACTTGACACACATATAACTTCTTGAAAGAACAAATATGATCGTTCCAGAGTCCCCAGCCTGTAAAACAGAAAACAGGACAGTCATGTGATTAATGGTATTTCAGGGTTGGTGGTACTGAAGGTTTGCCGGCCCTCCACTGCGCGTCGGGCCTAACAACACCCTTGAACAGTACATTATTGACGATACAGTACTGCCTCTCGTATCTTATTGCTTAAATAATGTATGCTCCTGATATGCCTCGTCCTTCACTTGAACCCTCTCTTCATGTTGAGGAAACCCAGGACTCTGAATATATTCATGTATTGTGTGAAACAGTTGTGTTAACGTCTGTATGAAGTCAACAACTGACTGTCAAATCAAATGAAGTTCAATTAAATAATATCTCAACAATATTGATAGTTAGTTTTCAAATTAAATTGGATGAATCATGAAAAAGAATCTAAAGCAAAATATATGTCTCGTTTCAAGTAAAATATGGGATGTATTTATGAAAGAGTGAAAGAACAGAATGCTTCCGAAATATGTGACTAAAATAAAGTACTTCATTCTAGAAAAATGAATTTCACTGAATTGCCTGAATTCACTGAAAACTTGTTATATTGATCTCATAATCTAAAAAGGGACTTCATCTGTGGTTATTAAACCACTTGTTTCAGCTCTAGTCCTCTCTGTTTACATCATTATTGGACAGTAAATGAATGTTAGCATTCTGATCATATTGAGCTCTCAGGTTTATTTCCTGTACTTCATCTCAGATGTGAGTGGGTACGTTTGATCAAAGGTTCTGTGCTTTGTCTCGTAGTGGAGCTTCACATTGCTGCTTTTAATAATCATCTCGGTCTCTGAACATATGAGACATTCTGGTTTTGAACTGTCCATTGGAAGAATGAAGACAGAAGAGTCCATTCTTGGTTCAAGACTCTGGTCTCTGACCACTTTCCTCTTTTACGAGAACAACATGTGAAATAACTTCTGACTCACGTATTATTCTCAGACTCTCCTGTGTGTGTGAATCTCACTGAGTAGGAAGTTGATCAGAATACATATTTGGTTTTCTGAGTAGCGTCACGTGAGATGATTTACATGCATGTAGTTGGTGGTGTGTTTCTTGGACCGCTGAACGAGTGCCCTGAAGGCTGGACAAGTTTAAATAGAAGCTCTTCATCAAAATGTAATAATCAATGATCTCTGGGTTCTAGGTTCAGGGTTCAGACACAATGCGTCTAGGACCGGATCCGGACCACGGTCCTCCTATTAGTGACCCCTGCTTTGTTGCAGACATACAGACATTACATACTCTGGTGTCAGAGAGGTGTATACAGGATGGACTTCCCAATCTGACACAGTATTTTAAATCAGTGTGACATGAAGAGGTTCAGTGAGGTTTAAATGCAGCACCTTCCTTCATGCTCATCTGGACTGTTTTCTTGAGCTCCTTTAATAATCATCCACCAGGGGTCATGAAAGTGTCTTTTCTTGAGGTTCAGAAGTCGACGTTCATCTCTATGAAGTTATAACCTCTCCTCCTGAGTCTTTAGTTTACTTACTCCAGTAGTTCATCTCAATGCAATGCTCATTCCACCAATCGTTGCTCGGCTGGCCATGAGCCCAATGGGAGTAGTCGTGTTTAGTCCCATCGGTCCAAACCAATCCTTTGTTTCCCTGAAAACAAAAAACAAACAATGGATAACCTGAGGATGACTACTGCACTAACATTCATCCGGTCTGTGTTCTTCATCTCAACATAATTATGATCAGATTAACAATCCACTGGTCAGCTGGTTTATGATGCTCCAGTGTGACTCGTATGTCTTTGCATTGGAGTCGTCTCCTGGATACTAAATCACTGGACTTTAATAAGTCAAAGTCACCAGAATAATATTGTTCAATAGTATAACTACTTCTTCAGTACTACACTAGTGCAACAGCACAGGCCTGTTACTATTACTGTATTACATTATGTTTTATTTGCAATTCACGCATTCTATTTACAACAATCAGACATAAATATTGTTCTTTTTACTACATCTCACAGGTATTTTTGGGGGCGGGTATTAGTTATCATTGTTGTAAGTTAGTATACAAGTTATTATAAAAAGGATGAAACAGCATAATAATTATAAAAGTGCAGTGAAATATATCTATAAGTCCTGCAAAAATAAAATTATTATGCATTAAATGTAATTGTTATATTGTAAGAGTCAAATCTGAATCTGCACCATAACATCAACATGTGTCAGCAGGTTAATGCACTACTACAACATGGTACTCTGAGGTAGAAGTAAACACTAAGTAGTATTCAGATTAGTAGGATGTTTCTATGTGCTTCTGGGGCCTTTTGAGGGATTTTTTTGATGGGCAATTAGTGAGAATACTAACATAATTCAATAATTAGCATTTTAGCTCTGTGATTTCCTTGTAAACACATTAGAGGCTCAAACTGAGCAGAATCATTCACTTCTTACCCGATACATTCCGATCCAGTAACGATGTTTTGTAGTCGTGGCCCTGTACATGGCACATTCCAGTTGTTCCAGCTCAATAAGGCTGTGGATTGATACCAGATCTCCATTTGGGTACGCCCGACAGGCGTCCTGTAATCAAAATAAATATTCCTCACTAACACTTCACATGGCTGCATCCTCATTCCCTGATGTGAACTTTCTTCTCCTGACCTGAAGTCATGAAGGCTGTTCAGTTCCCTTCTGCTCTGAGGAGAATTCACAAGATCACCCTCAACAATATAAAGATGACTTCAATTCCTTATGATTCATTTTGTCTTCTAATTTTTCTCAAAATGTAATTTTCTTTTGCAGTTTAAAAATTTGAATTTAAATGTTCGAATTCAAGGTTTCACTGTGATAAACTATACAATTTTCAATTATTTTCAAATATGCCAAAATCATTAGAATTCATTTGTCAATTTTTGCTCTGGGTAAATGGCCCTCCATAGCTGAACCTGCTTTATTAAAACACTTTTATTATACTTGAGAGTAAATGGACTTCTCCTTTCCATAAATACAGCTTCCTCCTCTTTCCTCAAGTCTTCTAATGAAGTGATGAGACTGTGTGAACAGGAAGAGGTCAAATGTACTGTCTGTAGTCTGGTGTGTGTTTGTTTTTATTACCTTTGCATTCGAATGAGCCAAATACTTGTCATGGAACGCCTTCACACAGCGGTTTGGTCCGAACTGGAACCAGGTTGCATCAATTCTACATGGTGTGACCGGATATTTGGTCCGACACATTTCTTCAGGATTCCCTGTTTCACAGAAAAAAGAAGTGCTGTTAGTTTAGTGTTCCTGGTGTCTGTGTAGAAAGTGATTTAGTGACAGTTTGGTTCTTACATGCTGCAGAGGCTGACATGGACATCAGCACCACCAGAAGAAGGACGGCAGTCACCACAACAGGACGCATGGCTCAGGATTCACTGACTCTCAGAACTCTACAACTGGAATATCACCTGGAAATGCCACACCGTTCAACCCCATTACAACAAGACACTTCAGTTGTTACCAGTTTTCTAACCCACAGATCAGATTAAAGTTATTTCTGTTCTCTAAAACCTCCACCAAGAGACAAAGAGGACTCACCACAAGCGTCTTCTCCCTCGTTGCATCTCATACTGAAGGTCTGTTTAAATACCTTTCACAGCCATGCTTAAGGGTCTGAATGTTAAAACATGAACTACTTCAATAACACGTCTGTTTAACTTCCACGTCATCCCAGAAGTAGGATCCACCTCTATTCAGTTACAACATTATAATACGAAGCATCCATGAACAAACAAAGCAGTTCTTCAACACTAGGTTGAGTGTTGGCCAGTTCATGAGTTGCAGCTCTATGAATGTTTTCTAAATGTTGATATTGTCACGATGTTGGTTTGTCTGGTGTCTTGTCTTATTGTGAAGTCCTTGTCTTGTGTGTCCTCTGTGGTCCTGCACTTCCTCCCTTGTGATTGCCTGTGTGCCCTGTTCCCTGATTGTGCATTCCGTTCACCTGTGCTGCCCTCAGTGTTTCCACCTGTTCCTCGTTACCCTCCTCTTGTATTTAAACCCTGTTTGTCTTCTGTCCTCTTGTCGGGTTGTCTTGGTTTCTTTGTTCCGTGGTGTTCATGTCGTGTGCCGCCCCGATGAAATGTTTTGTTTTGGACCTTATGCTAATTAAAGCCCGTTTTGGATTTTTACCTCTGAAACCTGCCTTCAGTCTCTCCCTCCTGCACCTGGGTCTCTGCGCACCACCCACCCTGCTGCCCCTTGACAGATATGTGGAACGGCCTGTATAGGACTCACTAAAAGAATTCTCAAAGTCCATATTTCTGAGCATTAAACAACCAACAGAACAGGAAATATGTTCTCATCAGAGGAGCTGATATTACAGAATATCTCTCCCAAAAAGATGTGTTTGGGATCCACCAGCTGGACACTATGGTCCCCACAGCCCACCCCTCATTATAGTTCTTATCATTATAGCTCATCTTGATGCAGGATGCAGGGCTTCTATTGCTGTACTGCAGTTTGTGATCGCTCTAATAATAATAATGTATTCATGATCAGCACCCCAAAATGAAGAGTAACTTCCTTGCGTGGAAGATGAATGTGATCAAACATCCACGGGGCATTGCCAGAGCACAGGGAGGAACCGGTTGACTTCAGGTCTTTTTATTGATGTTGGCAGAGCAGACAGTCTTTAGAGAAACACGGTGGTGAAACAGGACAGAAAGAAAGAGCCTGATCTCACAGGAATATGTGAAAAGACAAAACCCTCTTAGCTCATAACATGGTGGTCGTCCGTAGTGGGTTTGGATCACGTGTCCGCACCACCAAACAGGAACGCAGGCTGGAATTAGTCCATCATGTGAGCTTCAATGTAAGTTAATGCCACCAATGAAAGCACAAATATTCAGAGGACTGAAGTGTACATGTATCACTCTGTCAGTCACAACCTGGCTCAAGGTTGGACCGCATGGGGAGACCCCTCATGTGGTCTGGGTTTGTTAAATAAATAAAGCTAAAAGCCCAAAAGGTGAAAGTCAGGAGACAGAAAGATCCCAGAGTCAGTCCAGGTGAGCGGACCAGCTGACTCCACCCTCCAACCCCATGCAGGTAGAGGACAAAGAGTCGTGTTCAGAGGAGCTGATACTGTTTCAAACTGCTGAACGCCCATTATTAGTATTCATTTCTTCATCTAAGGATGATTCAAGTTCATCATGTAGATCTCTGTTTGCTGTGAAAGCCCTTCAGGATGAGGAGTAGTCCTGCAGAAAACTAGTTTAATGATAAACGCAAACAGAAAGATCAACTGTCTATTCACTGTAAGACATTTCAAGTCAGTTCAACTTGCAAACGAAAGTTCACCTGCTGCCTTGAGAAATCTAGTTGACTCAACTTGAAATTTCCTTTGATTCAACTGATAAATTAAAGTTCATAAGGTTGATGTAACTACAACGTGCTAGTTGTCTCAACATTATGAGTCAAGTTGTCAGAGTTGAGTGAACTGTTGGTCTCTTGTTGTTTGAACTTGATCCACCAAGTTAAAACAAAGAGTGCTTTTACATTATCAGTTCGAGAAAACTTTCCTCAGCTAGTCAAACAAACACACATTTGTGCTTTAATGTAACTCACAGTTACAAGTTAGAATAACTTTACCATGTAAACAACTTGCCATTTTAAGTTAAGAGGACTTACATTCCAAATTTGTTTCAACTTGCATATAAACGGTATTTTGAATGACAATTGAAAGTTTGCTTGCTTTATAAAAAAGAAATGACCAATAATTCTTACTTCTGTTCAAAAGATATAACATTTATTGGAAGAAAATATACACAGACTGAAACATTCACTACAAGTACATCTCAACACACCCAAATAGAAACATATATATATAGAAAAAACTACGTAAGCGCATTGCATTCACTGGATACAAAAAATAAACCCCTTTTCTCGTAATTAAGACATCCTGATCTCGTAATTACGAGAAAAGAAAAAGAAAAAGGAAACGTCTGTAAATCCTCTCTGTGGCAATGATGGCGCTATCGCAGTTAATCTGCTATTATTACCTTCTCGGTTTGAGACACTGGGAAATACTGATGTTTCTGAAAAATAAGGATGGTATTAAATGTAGTATGTCAACACTGCGCAGGCATCTCAAGGCGTTAGGGTTGTTCAGGCGGAAAGCCCAGTCTGACGTGCTGGATGTCGCTCTGTTTCTGCAGGAGCAGCTGAACCAACACGGGATGCTTCATGGATACAAATTCATGCATTTGAAATGCATCCAATCTGGTTTGGTAGTGACTGTAACGGACCTCTGAGAGTTTAAAGTATTGTAATAGTTTGTTCCTTTTTTTTGTCCTTTATTTTAGTCCGTTTTGTTACTGCAGTCAGTGCATTTCCGGTTGCGCTCTTATTTTGAAGGTACAAAAAACGGAAGTTGTTAGTAAGAAACGGGCAGAAAGGAAAAATTGCCACAACAACGGAAAACAGTGATAACAAGGTTACGGATGTATTAGTTTAGCACCTGGCTGATATGGGCACAAGGTTTGCACCTGTTCAAGTTCATGTTTTGAGAAAATATTGTTTTAGATTGTTAAGTTTTTTGTCTGTGTCAGAGCTTAAGCTAACCAACTGCTATTTCCGTTTTTCTTTATAGTTCTTACGGTGACTTCAATAAACCTTTGCGAACCATCACTTAAAGACTCTATAATTCTGCCGGGGATGCTGCAGTGACTCAAAGAACTGTGGGGCACCTGTTAAACATCCTAGATCCTCAAGGAGGAGCTAAGGCAACGGAACCGTCTAAGAAGACGCCTGTACACACACATTCATACAGACTGTACACACACATGCATACAGACTGTACACACACATGCATACAGACTGTACACACACATGCATACAAACGCCTGTACACACACATGCATACAGACTGTACACACACATGCATACAGACTGTACACACACATGCATACAGACTGTACACACACATGCATACAAACGCCTGTACACACACATGCATACAGACTGTACACACACATGCATACAAACGCCTGTACACACACATGCATACAGACGCCTGTACACACACATGCATACAAACGCCTGTACACACACATGCATACAGACGCCTGTACACACACATGCATACAAACGCCTGTACACACACATGCATACAAACGCCTGTACACACACATGCATACAGACTGTACACACACATGCATACAGACGCCTGTACACACACATGCATACAGACGCCTGTACACACACATGCATACAAACGCCTGTACACACACATGCATACAGACGCCTGTACACACACATGCATACAAACGCCTGTACACACACATGCATACAGACTGTACACACACATGCATACAAACGTCTGTACACACACACGCATACAGACTGTACACACACATGCATACAGACTGTACACACACATGCATACAGACGCCTGTACACACACATGCATACAAACGCCTGTACACACACATGCATACAGACTGTACACACACATGCATACAGACGCCTGTACACACACATGCATACAGACGCCTGTACACACACATGCATACAGACGCCTGTACACACACATGCATACAGACGCCTGTACACACACATGCATACAGACGCCTGTACACACACATGCATACAGACTGTACACACACATGCATACAGACGCCTGTACACACACATGCATACAGACGCCTGTACACACATGCATACAGACGCCTGTACACACACATGCATACAGTGGCCAGTATGGCACCTTTCGTAATCAGGTCAGGATGTCGTAATTACGAGAAAAGATCTTTTATTTTTTTCTCATCCAGTGAATGCAATGCGCTTCCGTAAAAAAACAACTCAAAGGTGTCGTTCATATTACGGGGTTACTCCAGGTCAAGGCAGTAGATTGTGCCATCAACATGAAGCCTGTGGGCACGTCTCTGAGCTCATGTTGGATGATCGTCTCTGAGCTCATGTTGGATGATCGTCTCTGCTGCCTCGGCCACGTTGAAGGCTTCCAAAGGAAGTGAATCATGCAGAATGCCTTCGTGTACCATCAACAGTCCAACCTGCATTCATCCAGGGTTTCTCCATGAACCTGAAGTCATATAAAGGCATTCACATCTTAACTGACATCTCCAAAATAGTACTAGTTCAATGTTTTGAGAGTCCTCATCAAAAATCCCGAAAAAAAAAAAAGGTGAAGGAGACTCCATTGAAAAGGTAGTTTGCAATTATACAAAATCTCTATAAAAATGAGTGTGGCTATTTGTAATAAAGCGAATGAAAACAAAACATGTTACATTGTCGCATTACAACCATTGAGTGTAGTAAATGTGTAGATATAGTGCCTTACATCACACATCCGGATTATGTCGGAGGAATCCTCTGAAAGATAGCAGCATGGAGACCAAGCAGGGCAGCTGCTCTTCACTTCTGGTTTGTATCCTACAAAAACAGACAAGAGTAGATGAATGCAATACCAAAGGTATTTGAGTACAGACAAGGCCTAAACACTGCAGATGATGTCCAGGATGCCGTTTATAATGATGGATTTTAAATCCAAAACAAGAGGAGTGACGTGAAGAGCAGTAGCTGTGAGGGAAGGGGTGGTGGTGGATGGTCACCGGGCGGACCAACGTGCTCCGGGGAAGAGCCGGAGGATGGTCACCGGGCGGACAGACGGGCTACGGGGGCCAGGAAGCCGGGGCTCTGCACTAACGTTGCACGGTATACCGATACTAAAAAGGTACCGTGGTACCCATACGTTAAAAAGATACGATTGTGCATATTTAAGTATCGATACTTCCTCAAAATAGCTTTTTCCTTAAAACTGCTCCGCTCCTCTCTGTCATGCTGCCTGCATGCATTGAGTGCATGGAGACGGCGCTCAAGGGGGCGGGGCTGCCCAGCGCTAACACGCAGCAGCAGCAGTGCTCACAGTGAGTGGTCGGGGGAGACATGGCCTCGAGTTCAGGAGCTCTTGCCAACCGTCCTGGGGTTGTTGAAAGGGAAAGCCTTCTAACACAGAGACCCGTCTGCAAAACGTGTTTTAAAGCCACACAGACAAAGGGAGGTAACAGGTCGAACAAGGCAGAGCACCTTTCAGGCAGACACCCCGCGCTTTTCAAAGAGTTCAACTAACAACGAGGTAAGCAAATGTAATTATAAACATGAAAAACCCCCAAGCTCACCCATATACAGCCAAACACGAGTAGGCTCAGCCTAGTTTGACGACGAGCCTATATGATCATGAGGTCAGAATGCACACTAATGAGTTAATTATTAACTAATTATTTTTAGTTAAGGAAAAATAACTTCCATTGCTCAGGAACAGGTCACTGCGCCGGTGGGGAACCCGGTGTTGGGTACGGATCTGAAGCGGCAGCTGGGACTGGGGACGACTGGGGCGCCGACAGGATACAGGGAGCAGGGTTCGACCGCAGCCCTGAGGCAGCAGCAGGAGGCAGCAGCCGGGACTTGGGCTGGCAGCGGCACATAGGCGGCAACCGGGACTGGGGTTTGCCGGGTTGTCGACAGGGAACCGGCTGCAGGTCGGCTGGACCGCCGACTGGAGACGTGGGACCGGGTTCGTCCGAACCGCCGACTGGAGGCATGGGACCGGGTTCGTCCGAACCGCCGACTGGAGACGGGGTAACTTTAAGAGTCTGGAGGCCTAACTTGGATGTCAAGTGTTTCACTGAGGAACGTTCATGAAAGTTCTATCAACGTCTGTATGAAATCCACAACTGACTGTCAAATCAAATAAAGAAAGAAATAATATATTAATAATAATATTTATTATAAGTTTTCAAACTTAACTGGATGAATTATAAATACTCTAATAATAAATACATAGTATTCTCTCATTTCAATGACAACAAGGGCTCGATTTAAAAATGGGAAAAAAATATTACTGAACCTTTTGAAAAATGTCTAATTTTACAAAAATAAATGGAACTTAATTGTCTTTGCCCTGTGCCTTTAAATTCAGTTAATTCAGGTGTCTAGGATGTCAACCAAAAAAGCCACAATATTATATTATTCTCTTATAAAATGTGTGTGAAACCACTTGTTTCACCTCTATTCTCTCTGTTGACATTATTGTGGGACAGTGAATGAATGCGTTAGGATTCTGGTCACATTGGGCTCTTATTTTTCATTTAAGTATGTGAGTCGGCACGTTGGCTCAAAAGAGTTGTTCCTTGTCACGTAGCAAAGCTTCACATTGCTGCTTTTAATAATCGTCTGAACACATGAGACATAAGAGTTTTGAACTTCCTTTTGGAAGAATGACCATAGAAGAGTCTGGTTAAAGACTCTGGTTTTGCCGTCCATGTTTCTGTTTTCGGAGAACGCCATGTGAAATAACTTCTCTCACTCGCGGACTGTTCCGACTGTTCCGCCTCTCGTCCAGTCTCTCCCGTCTGTGTCTATCTCACTCAAGTCACGATGCTTATCCAAAGACGCATATTTGATTGGCCGAGTAGGATCACGTGAGATGATTTACATGCATGTAATTGGTCGGCGTGTTTCCTGGACCACTGAACGAGTGCCGTAAAGGCTGGAAAAGTTGCCCCGGTTAAAATATAAGCGCTCTGTCAACATTTGATAACTATCAATTACCGATCGGTTATAGGTCCAGGGTCCAGATACAACGGCGTCTGGGTCCAGATCCGGACCGCGGGCCTCGTGTTAGTGACCCCTGGTATAGAGTCTCGCACGGACACAAAGTTCAGGTAGCTGAGCTGTTCAGGAAGTTCTGCTTGAGGACTCATGTGTTCACTGTGGATTGCGAAGACCCTCTCTGCAGCCCAAAAACAGAAATGAAGGCAAAGTTAGATTGATGCAGTGCTTGAGCATGATGCCTACACAGAGAAACATTCACTGCCTTCTGGTGTTAAAATGAGCTTCACTGAACTAGAAATAAATAGCACTCTTTGTCTTTGTCATTTTCTGGACTTGCCCTGGGTGAGAGGCGCCGGGCGGGAGTGGGGATACTCACGAGCCCCCGGCTGAGCACCGCTGTGTTGGAGTTTTCCCCGGAGAACGAGAGGGTCGCCTCCCTGCGCCTACGGGTTGCGGGGAGTAAGGCTCTGACTGTTGTTTGTGCTTATGCACCGAACAGCATTTCGGAGTATCCGGCCTTCTTGGAGTCAGTGGGAGGGGTCCTGGAAAGGGCGCCGCCTGCCGACTCCATAGTTCACCTGGGAGACTTCAATGCTCACGTGGGCAACGACAGAGAAACCTGGCGGGGCGTGATTGGGAGGAACGGCTTGCTCGATCTGAACCCGAACAGTGTTTTGTTGTTGGACTTCTGTGCTAGCCACAGTTTGTCCATAACGAACACCATGTTGGAGCATAAGGTGGCTCATAAGTGTACCTGGTACCAGAACACCTTAGGCCGGAGATCAATGATCGACTTTGTAGTCGCATCATCTGATCTGCGGCCGTATGTCTTGGACACTCGGGTGAAGAGAGGAGCACAGCTGTCAACTGATCACCACCTGGTGGGGAGTTGGATCAGATGGTGGGGGAGTCGGCTAGAAAGACCTGGCAAGCCCAAACGTGTAGTGAGGGTGAACTGGGAACATCTGGCAGAGGATCCTGTCCGGGAGGTCCTCAACTCCCACCTCCGGAAGAGCCTCTCACACATCGAGAGGGAGGCTGGGGACATGGAATCCGAGTGGACCACGTTCAAAGCCTTTATTGTGGACGCGGCCGCAAGGAGCTGTAGCCAGAAGGTCATCGGTGCCTGTTGTGGCGGCAACCCGAGAACCCGGTGGTGGACACCGGGGGTGAGGGAAGCCGTCAAGCTGAAGAAGGAGGCCTTTCAGGCCTGGCTGGCCCAGGGGTCTCCTGAAGCAGCTGACAGGTACCGGCAGGCCAGAAGGGCTGCAGCTGTGGTTGTCCATCCATCCATCCATCCATTATCAGCCGCTCATCCGGGGTCGGGTCGCGGTGGCAGCAGGTTCAGCAGGCCGACCCAAGCTTCCCTCTCACCCGCAGCACTTTCCAGCTCATTCTGGGGGATCCCGAGGCGTTCCAAGGCCAGCCGGGAGATATAATCCCTCCAGCGTGTCCTCGGTCTTCCCCGGGGTCTCCTACCAGTTGGACGTGCCTGGAAAACCTCTAATGGGAGGCGTCCAGGAGGCATCCTGACTAGATGCCCGAACCACCTCAGCTGACTCCTTTCGACACGAAGGAGCAGCGACTCGACTCCAAGCTCCTCCTGATGTCCGAGCTCCTTACCCTATCTCTAAGGGTGAGCCCGGCCACCCTGCGGAGGAAGCTCATTTCGGCCGCTTGTATTCGAGATCTTGTTCTTTCGGTCACGACCCAGAGTTCGTGACCATAGGTGAGGGTTGGAACATAGACCGACCAGTAAATGGAGAGCTTCGCCTTCCGGCTCAGCTCCCTCTTCACCAGGACGGACCGGTACAGCGCCTGTTTTATTGCTGCAGCCGCACCGATCCGTCTGTCGATCTCCCGCTCCACCTTACCCTCACTCGTGAACAAGACCCCGAGATACTTGAACTCCTTCGCTTGGGGTAGGCAGTTTGTCCCCACCTGGAGGGAGCAATCCACTGGTTTCCGGCAGAGCACCATGGCCTCAGATTTGGAGGCGCTAACTCTCATCCCTGCCGCTTCACACTCGGCTGCAAAACGCCCCAGTGAATGCTGGAGGTCACAGTCCGAGGACGCAAACAGGACCACATCATCCGCGAACAGCAGAGAGGTGATCCCGAGACTCCCGAACCGGATCCTCTCCGGCCCCTGGCTGCGCCTAGATATCCTGTCCATGAAGGTCACGAACAGGACCGGTGATAAAGGGCAGCCCTGGCGGAGGCCAACACCCACCGGGAACGTGTCTGACTTACTACCGAGGATACGGACACAGCTCCTACTGCAGGCGTACAGAGACCGGATAGCCCGTGCCAACGGGTCCGGCACCTCATACTCCCGCAGCACCCCCCACAAAAACCCCCGAGGGACCCGGTCGAAAGCCTTCTCCAAGTCCACAAAGCACATGTAGACTGGTTGGGCAAACTCCCAGGACCCCTCCAGTAGTCTTGCAAGGGTAAAGAGCTGGTCCACTGTTCCACGACCGGGACGGAATCCGCACTGCTCGTCTTGAATCCGAGGTTTGACAAGCGGTCGGAGCCTCCTTTCCAGCACCCTGGCATAAGCTTTTCCCGGGAGGCTGAGCAGTGTGATGCCACGATAGTTTGAGCACACTCTCCGGTCCCCCTTCTTGAAGATGGGAACCACCACCCCGGTCTGCCAGTCCATGGGCACTGTTCCCGACCCCATGCGACACTGAAAAGGCGTGTCAACCAAGACAGCCCAACAATGTCCAGCGCTTTCAGCATCTCAGGGCGGATTTCATCCACCCCTGGCGCCTTGCCACCAAGAAGCTTTTTGACTACCTTAGCGACCTCTGCCAGGGATATGGGAGAAACCACCCCAAAGACTTCCGGCGCTGCCCCCTCTCCGGGGGACATGTTAGCCGGGTTTAGGAGTTCCTCAAAGTGCTCTTTCCACCGCCCGACGATGTCCCCAGTCCGGGTCAGCAGTTCCCCCTCCCTGCTGAGAACAGCCTGGGGTAGGCCCTGCTTTCCCTTCCCCCCCCCCCCCCCCCAGGCTCCTCCGTGACACTTGGCACACATTAACATTACGCACGACTGGAAAAAGCGGCCCCGTTTCGGGGCTTCCTAACGGACGTGTAGGAACACTTTAAAAATAAGCGGGTTTCGCGGAGGGCCAGTTCGACCCTTCGACTTCAGGACGGTCAAACGCCGGGCAAATCGGACCGGCGGAGAGCGCGTGGCGATTTTTCAAAGTGCGGTCGGAAAATTGCAATCTCGCTCCCCGCCACCAGGGGGCGAGGGCTAAAAGACAATTGGGAACAAAACTGACACTCGGGCAATGACAGTTGGCAACAAAAATGACACTCGGGGTAGCCTGCCCTTAATTGTCAGTTTTGTTCCCAATTGCCACGTGACAAATGGGAACAAAAATGACAAATGGGATTTGGCAATTGGGAACAAAACTGTCATTCGGGGTCGCCTGCCCTCAATTGTCAGTTTTGTTCCCAATTGCCATGTGACAAATGGGAACAAAAATGACAAATGGGACTGACAAATGGGCACAAAAGTGACAATCGATGGCAATGGCCGGCGGGTCGCGCGCAAACATTTTAAAGCGCCGCATCTCCTCCGCCGTTCCTCGTACAGCGTCGAGACGTAGATATCTCGGACCAGCGTTAAATTGTGAAAAATGGATAAAAAAAATGCAATAGACAATTAGAATAAAATTCGGCCCACATTAATTTAGTCTAAATGTCATTTTGTAAGGAATCGATGCTCCTTATAATTAAAAAAATGACAATTCGACTACATTAACATGGGCAAAATAGTTAGTCTAATTGTCAGTCAGTGACAATTAGACTAAGTATTCGGCCCATGTTAATGTTGTCGAATTGTCATTTTGTAAGGAATCGATGATCCTTATAATTCAAAAAATGACAATTCGACTACATTAACATGGGCAAAATAGTTAGTCTAATTGTCAGTGGTCATTGACAATTAGACTAAGTATTCGGCCCATGTTAATGTTGTCTGATTGTCATTTTGTAAGGAGTCGATGATCCTTATAATTCAAAAAATGACAATTCGACTACATTAACATGGGCAAAATAGTTTGTCTAATTGTCAGTCAGTGACAATTAGACTAAGTATTCAGGCCATGTTAATGTAGTCGAATTGTCATTTTGTATGGAATCAGTAACCTTTATAATTCGTGAAAAAAAAATTCAACAGTATTTTAATTAAAATGAATTAATTTAAAACCACTTAGAGATGTGGATTCTTTTCCTAAATTAAGAGGGGCTTCTCAACATAGATAGCATGCAATCTGGGACCGATAGCTGTAGTTGACATCTGGAAAAGTTACACAATGAGACATAGATATCTCGAATTAGCGTTAAATGGCGACCATTTTGGACCCAATACCTCAGGAACCATCTAAAAAACATACACTTGGACTTTGCCACGTGTGGCCGAATTTTCACGGAATCAATGATCCTGATGATTCAAAAAATGACAATTTGACTACATTAACATGGGCAAAATAGTTAGTCTAATTGTCAGTGGCCATTGACAATTAGACTAAGTATTCGGCCCATGTTAATGTTGTCGAATTGTCATTTTGTAAGGAATCGATGATCCTTATAATTCAAAAAATGACAATTCGACTACATTAACATGGGCAAAATAGTTAGTCTAATTGTCAGTGGCCATTGACAATTAGACTAAGTATTCGGCCCATGTTAATGTTGTCGAATTGTCATTTTGTAAGGAATCGATGATCCTTATAATTCAAAAAATGACAATTCGACTACATTAACATGGGCAAAATAGTTAGTCTAATTGTCAGTGGCCATTGACAATTAGACTAAGTATTCGGCCAATGTTAATGTTGTCGAATTGTCATTTTGTAAGGAATCGATGATCCTTATAATTCAAAAAATGACAATTCGACTACATTAAAATGGGCAAAATAGTTAGTCTAATTGTCAGTGGCCATTGACAATTAGACTAAGTATTCGGCCCATGTTAATGTTGTCGAATTGTCATTTTGTAAGGAATCAATGATCCTGATGATTCAAAAAATGACAATTCGACTACATTAACATGGGCAAAATAGTTAGTCTAATTGTCAGTGGCCATTGACAATTAGACTAAGTATTCGGCCCATGTTAATGTTGTCGAATTGTCATTTTGTAAGGAATCGATGATCCTTATAATTCAAAAAATGACAATTCGACTACATTAACATGGGCAAAATAGTTAGTCTAATTGTCAGTGGCCATTGACAATTAGACTAAGTATTCGGCCCATGTTAATGTTGTCGAATTGTCATTTTGTAAGGAATCGATGATCCTTATAATTCAAAAAATGACAATTCGACTACATTAACATGGGCAAAATAGTTAGTCTAATTGTCAGTGGCCATTGACAATTAGACTAAGTATTCGGCCAATGTTAATGTTGTCGAATTGTCATTTTGTAAGGAATCGATGATCCTTATAATTCAAAAAATGACAATTCGACTACATTAACATGGGCAAAATAGTTAGTCTAATTGTCAGTGGCCATTGACAATTAGACTAAGCATTCGGCCCATGTTAATGTTGTCTGATTGTCATTTTGTAAGGAATTGATGATCCTTATAATTCAAAAAATGACAATTCGACTACATTAACATGGGCCGAATACTTAGTCTAATTGTCAGGGGCCATTGACAATTAGACTAAGTATTTGGCCCATGTTAATGTTGTCTAATTGTCATTTTGTAAGGAATCGATGATCCTTATAATTCAAAAAATGACAATTCGACTACATTAACATGGGCAAAATAGTTAGTCTAATTGTCAGTGGCCATTGACAATTAGACTAAGTATTCGGCCCATGTTAATGTTGTCGAATTGTCATTTTGTAAGGAATCGATGATCCTTATAATTCAAAAAATGACAATTCGACTACATTAACATGGGCAAAATAGTTAGTCTAATTGTCAGTGGCAATTGACAATTAGACTAAGTATTCGGCCCATGTTAATGTAGTCGAATTGTCATTTTGTAAGGAATTGATGCTCCTTATAATTCAAAAAATGACAATTTGACTACATTAACATGGGCAAAATAGTTAGTCTAATTGTCAGTGGCCATTGACAATTAGACTAAGCATTCGGCCCATGTTAATGTTGTCTGATTGTCATTTTGTAAGGAATTGATGATCCTTATAATTCAAAAAATGACAATTCGACTACATTAACATGGGCCGAATACTTAGTCTAATTGTCAGGGGCCATTGACAATTAGACTAAGTATTCGGCCCATGTTAATGTTGTCTAATTGTCATTTTGTAAGGAATCGATGATCCTTATAATTAAAAAAATGACAATTCAACAGTCTTTTAATTCAAATTATATTACTTTAAAACCACTTAGAGATGTGGATTCTTTTCCTAAATTAAGAGGGGCTTCTCAACATACATACCCTCAAATCTGGGGCCAAAAGCTGCAAGTTAAAGGGTCGAAAGTCCAATGTGTAAAAAGTGACGAAAATAACCATATATTTGTGCTTTTTTTTGGTTATCTAAGACCCTCAGAGCCCTGCTGATCTAAGTCCCAGACCCCTGGTTATCTAAGAACCTCAGAGCCCTGGTGATCTAAGTCCCAAGCCCCTGTTTTTTTCTAACTGCCCAGAGCCCTGGTAATCTAAGTCACAGGCCCCTGGTTATCTAAGACCCTCAGAGCCCTGGTTATCTAAGACCCAGACCAGGTCTGCTAAGTCTGGTCCTACAGGGGCTCCTGATGACTCAGCTGCACCCAGCCAAGGAGGACTTGGTCTGGGTACAGGTCTGGACCTGAACAGGGGTCCTGTTCACTTTGGTGGGACCCCGGACCAGGTCTGCCAAGTACCTCATAAAGGTCTTGGTCCTACAGGGGCTCCTGATGACTCAGCTGCACCCAGACAAGGAGCACTAAGTCTGGGTACAGGTCTGGACCTGCACGGGGGTCCTTATCACTATGGTGGGACCAGGACCAGTTGACATCTGGAAAAGCTACACAATGAGACATAGATATCTCGAATCAGCGTTTAATGGCGAACATTTTGGACCCAATACCTCAGGAACAATTTAAAAAAACACACTTTGACTTTGCCACGTGTGGCCGAATTTTCAAATCAATGATCCTTATAATTCAAAAAATGACAATTCGACTACATTAACATGGGCCAAATACTTAGTCTAATTGTCAGTGGCCATTGACAATTAGACTAAGTATTCGGCCCATGTTAATGTTGTCTAAATGTCATTTTGTAAGGAATCGATGATCCTTATAATTCAAAAAATGACAATTCGACTACATTAACATGGGCTCAATAGTTAGTCTAATTGTCACAGTCAGTGATCCTTATAATTCAAAAAATGACAATTCGACTACATTAACATGGGCAAAATAGTTAGTCTAATTGTCACAGTCAGTGATCCTTATAAATCAAAAAATGACAATTCGACTACATTAACATGGGCAAAATAGTTAGTCTAATTGTCAGTCAGTGACAATTAGACTAAGTATTCAGCCCATGTTAATGTTGTCGAATTGTCGTTTTGTAAGGAATCAGTAATCTTCATAATTCGTAAAAAAGACAATTCAACAGTCTTTTAATTCAAATTAATTACTTTAAAACCACTTAGACATGTGGATTCTTTTCCTAAATTAAGAGGGGCTTCTCAACATACATTCCCTCAAATTTGGGGCCAAAAGCTGCAAGGCCTCCAAAACAGTCACAACGTGTGACCTTTGACCCCAATTCCTTCTGTTTTTTGACAAGTGTAAAAATTGCAATAATTTCCTAAATATTAATTTTTAAACTCCCATTTTTCTCACAGACACTCAGGACAGTGCCTACAATGAGGTCATTGGGTTTATATTGTTCAGATTGAAGGTCATTTTTTTCTAAGGATGTCAGAGCTTAGCTTTCTTTTTGAAGGTGTGGCCACTATCAAATGGGTTCCAACCATGTACTTTATACCACTCTAGCCCTTAGCGACACTGCGTGGGAGTGGTTTAAAAACCCAAAAAACACCCAAATTCACACTTTCAAAGGTTAAAAACTCCCTTAGAAAAAGGTCCAAACTGCTTGAAACTTGGTGGGAACATTGCTCTGGAAGCCTTAAATGACATACTAAAAGCACAAGTCTGCAGACCCTCTAGAAAGCTAACTTCCGGTAGCAGCATGCTAGCTAGCTAAAACCAGTAGAGCATGTGACAATTAGACTAACTATTTTTCCCATGTTAATGTCGTCGAATTGTCATTTTTGAATTATAAGGATACTTGAGTCCTTACTCAAATTTAGTCTAATTGTCAGTTGAGAAATCTTGAGACCAGTCTTTTAATTCAGAAAAAATACTTTACATGAACTTAGAGATGTGCACTCCTTTCCTAAATTAAAAGGGGCTTCTCAACATAAATCCCCTGAAATTTGGGGCGAAACGCTACAAGGCAAGACCCCCTAATACAGGCCCAAAGTGTGAAATTTGACCCCAATTACCTTACATTTTGTTAATGTAAAAATTGCAATAATTCCCTAAATATTAGTATTTAAACTCCCATTTTCCTCACAGACACTCAGGACAGTGCCTACAATGAGGCCATGAGGTGAAATCTCCTCTAAAACATTCACAAGAAGGAATTGGCCGGGTGCCAAACTCCCAAATTTATGCCAATTGTCAGTGGCAAAATCTTGAAAAAGTCTTTTAATTCAAATTAATTACTTTAAAACCACTTAGAGGTGTGCATTCTTTTCCTATTCAAAGAGGGGCTTCTCAACATACAGAATCTCAAATATGGGGCCAAAAGCTGCAAGTTAAGGGCCCGAACCTGACCCTAACGACGTTGCCCTTTGATCTTTTTTGACAAGTGCAAAAATGGCCATAATCCACTAAATATTAATATCTAAGCTCCCATTTTTCTCACAGACACTCAGGAGAGGGCCTACAATGAGATCATGGGGTGAAATCCCCTTAAAAACAAGCAAAAGTCTTAATTGGCAGCATAAAATCCAGGATTTGGAGAGGGTCTAGGACTTAACGAACCTGAGACCACCTGAAGAGTCTGGGCCGATCGGGGCTTTTTTTGTTCTGAACGTGCTAGAGCTTAGCTTTCTTTTTGAGGTTGTAGCCACTCCCAAATGGAGTCCAACCATGCCGGATGTGGCTCCGTAACTCTTAGCAACGCTGCGTGGGAGTGGCTTAAAGAACCCCGAAAAACACCAATTTCACTCCTTCAAAGGTTTATATCTCCTCAGAGAAAGATTGAAAGTGCTTGAAACTGGATGGGTCCATTGTCCTGGAAGCCCTGAATAGGATTCTAAAAGCACAAGTCTCTAGACCCTCTAGAAAGCTAACTTCCGGTAGCAACATGCTAGCTACTTAAAACCAAGTGGCCCTAGTAGAGCATCCTCTGATGTCCACCATACTCTAGTTTTGTGCAAAAAAGTGATTTTAAAGTGTTTCAAGTGCACCCAGCAAAATGTCACTCGAGTCGAGAAAGGCCTCTGAAAGGCCTTTTTCGAAAAATGCATTTTTGGAAATGACCCAATTGTCTGGAAATGACCCATTTGTCACAGACAGGGACAATTAGACTAACTATTTTGCCCATGTTAATGTAGTCGAATTGTCATTTTTTTAATTATAAGGATACTTGAGTCCAAATTTAGTCCAATCGTCAGTTGAGAAATCTTGAGACCAGTCTTTTAATTCAGAAAAAATACTTTACATGAACTTAGAGATGTGCATTCTTTTCCTGAATTAAGAGGGGCTTCTCAACATAAATCTCCTGAAATTTGGGACGAAACGGTACAAGGCAAGACCCCCTAATACAGGCCCAAAGTGTGAAATTTGACCCCAATTCCCTTACATTTTGTTAATGTAAAAATTGCAATAATTCCCTAAATATTAGTATTTAAACTCTCATTTTTCTCACAGACACTCAGGACAATGCCTATAATGAGGCCATGAGGTGAAATCTCCTCTAAAACATTCACAAGAAGGAATTGGCCAGGTGCCAAACTCCCAAAATTATGCCAATTGTCAGTGGCAAAATCTTGAAAAGTCTTTTAATTCAAATTAATTACTTTAAAACCACTTAGAGATGTGGATTCTTTTCCTATTCAAAGAGGGGCTTCTCAACATACAGAATCTCAAATCTGGGGCCAAAAGCTGCAAGTTAAGGGCCCGAACCCGACCCTAACGACGTTGTCCTTTGATCTTTTTTGACAAGTGCAAAAATGGCCATAATCCACTAAATATTAATATTTAAGCTCCCATTTTTCTCACAGACACTCATGAGAGGGCCTACAATGAGATCATGGGGTGAAATGCCCTTAAAAACAAGCAAAAGTCTTAATTGGCAGCATAAAATCCAGGATTTGGAGAGGGTCTTGGACTTAACGAACCTGAGACCACCTGAAGAGTCTGGGCCGATCGGGGCTTTTTTTGTTCTGAATGTGCTAGAGCTTAGCTTTCTTTTTGAGGTTGTAGCCACTCCCAAATGGAGTCCAACCATGCCGGATGTGGCTCCATAACCCTTAGCAACGCTGCGTGGGAGTGGCTTAAAGAACCCCAAAAAACACCAATTTCACTCCTTCAAAGGTTCATATCTCCTCAGAGAAAGATTGAAAGTGCTTGAAACTGGATGGGTCCATTGTCCTGGAAGCCCTGAATAGGATTCTAAAAGCACAAGTCTCTAGACCCTCTAGAAAGCTAACTTCCGGTAGCAGCATGCTAGCTACTTAAAACCAACTGGCCCTAGTAGAGCGTCCTCTGTTGTCCACCGTACTCTAGTTTTTTGCAAAAAAGTGATTTTTGTGACCCTCTAGAAAGCTAACTTCCGGTAGCAGCATGCTAGCTAGCTAAAACCATTAGCGCATGTGACAATTAGACTAACTATTTTGCCCATGTTAATGTAGTCGAATTGTCATTTTTGAATTACAAGGATTCTCGATTCCTTACTCAAAATGTGCTCAATCGTCAGAAATGGTCCCATCGGCAGTCAATTTTAAGAATGGTCATAATACATCACAGATTAGTTCTAAAGACTCCAGATTTTGTACAGACACTCTGCAAGGGGCCTACAATGAGGTCGTGGGGTTGATATTGCTCAGTTTGAAGGTAATTTTTTTCTAAACATGTCAGAGCTTAGCTTTCTTTTTCACGTTGTAGCCACTCCCAAATGGGGCCCAACCATGTCATTTGTACCACGCTAGCCCTTAGCATCGCTGCGTAGGAGTGGTTTAAAAACCCAAAAAACGCCCAAATTCACACATTCAAAGGTCAAAAGCTCCCTTAGAAAAAGTTCCAAAGTGCTTGAAACTTGGTGGAACCATTGTCCTGGATGCCCTAAATGACATACTGAAAGCACAAGTCTGTAGACCCTCTAGAAAGCTAACTTCCGGTAGCAGCATGCTAGCTAGCTAGCTACAACCAACAGATCCTTGAAGAGAGTCCTCTGTTGTCCACCGTAGCTGATTTAAAATATTAGTTTGGAATAATAGCAAATTTCCAACCTTTTCAAGCTTTTCAAGGTCATTCAAGGTCATTCAAGGACTTTCAAGGACTTTCAGATGATTTGAGGAATCTTTGTTCCAATTGCCACAAATGGCCCTAAACGTCACAATGCACTCCCACATTTGCATGAAACAAAATAATTTAGTCACATTGTCAGTATCGTTCCAATCCGTCACAGAATCAATTATTTGTAAGTTGTCGCCCCCCGCAGGATTTCGTAGTTCAACACACCTTCACGCCCCAATTGTCATTCGAATGTCCATCTGCCAGTTTTGTTCCGAATTGACGCCATGTTAATTTGTTCCATTTGTCACATTTTCCCAATTGTCAAAAATCGAAGACAGCGTGTCACATTTTTGACAATTAGAACACGGCCCAATGCAAACCGACTGACAATTAGCACAAATTTTGGGTATGTTCCCTTACTGAGCCGTCGGATGGTTTGCCAGAACTTCCTTGAGGCCAACCGAAAGTCCTTCTCCATGGCCTCCCCGAACTCCTCCCATGCCCGAGTTTTAGCATCCGCGACCATCGCAGCTGCAGCCCTTCTGGCCTGCCGGTACCCGTCAGCTGCTTCAGGAGACCCCTGGGCCAGCCAGGCCCGAAAGACCTCCTTCTTCAGTTTGACGGCTTCCCTCACCCCCCGTGTCCACCACCGGGTTCTCGGGTTGCCGCCACGACAGGCACCGATGACCTTCTGGCCACAGCTCCGAGCAGCCGCGTCCACAATAGAGGCTTTGAACATGGTCCACTCGGGTTCCATGTCCCCAGCCTCCCTCGGGATTTGTGAGAAAGTTCTTCCAGAGGTGGGAGTTGAAGACCTCCCGGACAGGATCCTCCGCCAGACGTTCCCAGTTCACCCTCACTACACGTTTGGGCTTGCCAGGTCTTTCTAGCCGACTCCCCCACCATCTGATCCAACTCACCACCAGGTGGTGATCAGTTGACAGCTCTGCTCCTCTCTTCACCCGAGTGTCCAAGACATACGGCCGCAGATCAGATGATACGACTACAAAGTCGATCATTGATCTCCGGCCTAAGGTGTTCTGGTACCAGGTACACCTATGAGCCACCTTATGCTCGAAAATGGTGTTTGTTATGGACAAACTGTGGCTAGCACAGAAGTCCAACAACAAAACACCATTCGGGTTCAGATCGGGCAAGCCGTTCCTCCCAATCACGCCCCGCCAGGTTTCTCTGTCATTGCCCACGTGAGCGTTGAAGTCTCCCAGGAGAACTATGGAGTCGGCAGGCGGCGCCCTTTCCAGGACCCCTCCCACCGACTCCAAGAAGGCCGGATACTCCGAACTGCTGTTCGGTGCATAAGCACAAACAACAGTCAGAGCTTTACTCCCTGCAACCCGTAGGCGCAGGGAGGCGACCCTCTCGTTCTCCGGGGAAAACTCCAACATAGCGGCGCTCAGCCGGGGGCTCGTGAGTATCCCCACTCCCGCCCGGCGCCTCTCACCCTGGGCAACTCCAGAAAAGGACAAAGTCCAACCCTTCTCCAGGAGCTTGGTTCCAGAGCCCATGCTGTGCATGGAGGTGAGCCCAACTAAATCTAGCTGGTACCGCTCCACCTCCTGCACCAGCTCCGGCTCTTTCCCCGCTAGCGAGGTGACGTTCCACGTCCCTAGAGCTAGTCTATGCTGCCGGCGATCGGCTCGCCCAGGTCTCCTGCCTGGCCCGCCGCCCGGTCTGCATAGCACCCGACCCCGATAATTCTCCCCGCGGGTGGTGGGTCCACGGGGTGAGTTGTTGTCGCGGATGCTAAAACCCGGGCATGGGAGGAGTTCGGGGAGGCCATGGAGAAGGACTTTCGGTTGGCCTCAAGGAGGTTCTGGCAAACCATCCGGCGGCTCAGGAAGGGAAAGCAGGGCCTACCCCAGGCTGTTCTCAGCAGGGGGGGGGGGGAACTGCTGACCTGGACTGTGGACATCGTCGGGCGGTGGAATGAGCACTTTGAGGAACTCCTAAACCCGGCCAACATGTCCCCTGGAGAGGGGGCAGTGCCTGAAGTCCTTGGGGTGGATGCGCCTATATCCCTGGCAGAAGTCACTAAGGTAGTCAAAAAGCTCCTTGGTGGCAAATCAGTGCCTGACACCGGGCCTGACGCCAGGCCTGACCCCAAGCGAAGGAGTTCAAGTATCTCTGGGTCTTGTTCACGAGTGAGGGTAAGGTGGAGCGGGAGATCGACAGGCGGATCGGTGCGGCTGCAGCTGTAGAACAGGCGCTGTACCGGTCCGTCTTGGTGAAGAGGAGCTGAGCCGGAAGGCAAAGCTCTCCATTTACTGATCGGTCTACGTTCCAACCCTCACCTATGGTCACGAACTCTGGGTCGTGACCGAAAGAACGAGGTCTCGGATACAAGCGGCCGAAATGAGCTTCCTCCGCAGGGTGGCCGGGCTCAGCCTTAGAGATAGGGTAAGGAGCTCGGACATCAGGAGGGATCTTGGAGCGAGCCGTTGCTCCTTCGTGTCGAAAGGAGTCAGCTGAGGTGTTCAGCATCTAGTCAGGATGCCTCCTGGACGCCTCCCATTAGAGGTTTTCCAGGCACGTCCAACTTGTAGGAGACCCCGGGGAAGACCAAGGACACGCTGGAGGGATTATATCTCCCGGCTGGCCTTGGAACGCCTCGGGATCCCCCAGAATGAGCTGGAAAGTGTTGCAGGTGAGAGAGAAGCCTGGGTCGGCCTGCTGAACCTGCTGCCACCGCAACCCGACCCCGGATAAGCGGTTGTAAATGGATGGATGGATTTTTTTTTTTTAAAATTCAATGACATAATACCTTTTTAAATGTCTCCAAAAGCAATAACACAATAATTGTTGACAAAACTACTCAGTGTACAATAGCTAATATATCTTCCTTTGCCATACAGTTTGATTTTTGGTAATGAGGAGACCCAGTCCAATGGAAAACAATGCCCCCCCTGCATTTACAAAATGCATTACACTAAGATAGTACACTTGAGTATTAATTAAATGTTACTGCTGCGTGAAATGGAATTTAACCTTTAGCACCCCAGATCCCCCCCATACGTGGTCAGGTGCTCTGGGGTTCCCTGTACCCATTCTTCAAGTAGTCGTATGAACCCCCTATGAGTTCTAATAGTTTGTTATTTTATATCTTTTTTTTCAGAATTTTGTTGTGAAAAAAAAAACGAAAACGCAACAATGAAGTAGGGGGAAAAAAACTGTCCGGGTGCACTTCGATTTTTCAGGGACTAATATACAGAGGTTAATGAATATTTTTGCACGTTTAGACTCCTACAAGCTTGTAGGGTTTTTTGAAATCCAACTTTGTAAAGTGTATTTATGAACGCTTTTGTAAAACATTACGGCCGCCGCCGAAAATGACGGCGATGTTACGGGATTTATGTAATTACATAAACTTAACAGTAAGTTTTATATGTTCTGTTCGTCAATAACTCTTCGCACAAGGCTTTACTGTATTTCAGCAATTTAAATGAAGTTAATCAACGTTGTGGTTCCGGATATCCTTTAGGTAACGTCACTTGACTTATTTTTCTCTTTTCCTCTCGATAATAGGCGGGGTTAACCCTTTTAGTACGGAGCCTGTCGCCGTAACATGTAACATGCAAACAGGATGCAAAACCAAGATCGCCGTAAGTTCTTGAATATTTACGGTGTAATTCCAACGGATTCTGAACGCTAAGAAGCATAGCTTCCCTAGTGAAACAAGGAGAACATAACTAGTTCAACCATGGTGAACTCCTCTCTTCAGGCTGTTGTCTGTTGAGCTGCAGCTCATGCAAAGTTCTGCAGAAGCTCTCTAGTGGGGTAATATGGTACTATAAACTCTCTAGTGGGGTAATATGGTACTATAAACTCTCTAGTGGGGTAATATGGTACAATGAGCTCTCTAGTGGGGTAATATGGTACTATGAACTCTCTAGTGAGGTAATATGGTACTATGAGCTCTCTAGTGTGGTAATATGGTACTATGAACTCTCGTGGGGTAATATGGTACTATGAGCTCTCTAGTGGGGTAATATGGTACTATGAACTCTCTAGTGAGGTAATATGGTACTATGAGCTCTCTAGTGTGGTAATATGGTACTATGAACTCTCGTGGGGTAATATGGTACTATAAGCTCTCTAGTGGGGTAATATGGTACTATGAGCTCTCTAGTGGGGTAATATGGTACTGAAAGCTCTCTAACAGATCAACAGATGATGCAATCTCAACAGCTCTTCATGCAGCCCTTACACACCTGGATCACAACAACACATATGTAAGGATGCTGTTTATTGATTTCAGTTCTGCTTTTAACACAATAATTCCACACAAACTGGTTAAAAAATTGAGCAACTTGGGCTTAGGCAGTTCACTGAGCAAATGGGTGCTGGACTTCCTCAGGAACAGACCCCAGTGTGTCCAGATGGGGGACCACACCTCAACCACTCTGACCCTGAGCACTGGAGCACCACAGGGGTGCGTCCTCAGTCCTTTTCTCTATTCCCTCTTCACATATGACTGCACAGCTATTCACCCCACTAACACCATGGTCAAATGTGCAGACGACACTGCTGTAGTAGGACTGATAACCAACAACAACGAGACAGTCTACAGAGAGGAGATCCAACATCTGACACAATGGTGTTCACATAACAACCTGGAGTTAAACACAACAAAAACAAAAGAAATGATAATAGACTTCAGGAGAGCAAGGCGGGTGGAGCACGCTGCCCTCTGTGTACGTGGAGAGGAGCTGGAGAGGGTGGACTGCTTCACATACCTCGGAGTCCACATTTCATCAGACCTCACCTGGTCCAAAAACATGTCCCATCAGGTGGGGAAGGCCCAGCAGAGGCTCTACTTCCTCAGGAAGCTGAAGCAGGCTCACCTTCCTCAACACCTGCTGATAAACTTCTACCGGGCGACCATTGAGAGCCTCCTGACCTACTGCTGCACTGTGTGGTTTGCTAGCTGCACAGTGGAGGACAGGAGGGATCTGCAGCAGGTGGTGAGGATGGCAGAAAGAGTGATTGGGACCACATTACCCTCAGTGACCTATACGCTGGCCGGCTTTTAAAAAAGCCAGCTGTATCTCCAAAGACCCCACCCACCCTGGACATGCACTGTTTGCTCCCCTTCCATCTGGAAGGTGATACAGGACAATTAAAACACGCACAAACAGACTAAAAAACTGCTTTCACCCACAGGCTGTCAAATGTATAGGACCCCCCCCAAAAAAAGCTGAGGACACTATCACTAACTGCTGAACAATATTCAATGACACGTGCACTTCATGATGATCCACGTATTTATCTGTTTACTTGTGATGTGAAT
This sequence comes from Taurulus bubalis, assembly GCF_910589615.1. Lineage (NCBI taxonomy): Eukaryota > Metazoa > Chordata > Actinopteri > Perciformes > Cottidae > Taurulus > Taurulus bubalis. The sequence goes on along the minus strand of NC_136603.1, from coordinate 1,269,317 downwards.
GTTTCTATGGTTGTTTTCAATGTTTGTCTTTACTGTAAGAGCTGCTAAACTGTGTTTCGTTGTGATCTCTTTTCTTTGTTTTTGTTAATACACGAGCTGCAGCATTCTGGATCAACTGGAGAGATTTCAGAGAGTTGTAGTAATCAAATCCAAAAGCAACAAATGTGTGAACTAATTATCTCTTCTTCTCTTCTTTCTCTCCTTCTGGATAAATTCATGTCTCTTCAATGCACATTACTAACTCTAATTCTTCCCGGGATCTTCTGTGCTTCCCCGGTCCTTGATATTTGTATTACGAGGGATATTTAAAGGTCCCGATCAAAGATAACTGAAATTCTTCACACATTCTTTACAAATGTAATAAATGATGATGATGTAAACTGATATGCTGAAAGGAGCTCCACATTGACCAGTTGCAACATTAAAGTGCTAAACACATTTATGCATCAATAACTATAGTACAACAACAAAACATATATATATATATTCGGAAAATAGGCCATTCTGCATTGCTCTGATGCAAATACTTTTGTACTTTTACTTTTTTGTAACACTGTGAACAGAGGACTTTTACGAAACAGATGCTTTTTATTCTGTAGTATTTTACTAAATATCTGAGTACCACCGCTGTGTAAGAACAATCTAAGTACCACCTGTGTCCGGAATGGTCCTTTGACTGAATATCTCCAAGTCATACTGTGTGTGCAGATTGTCTACAATACCACCTGTTTAACCCCAGATTTCGAGGCAAAAACATGCTCAAATCACCAATATAGTACATTCACCAGAGAGGAAAGAAGCAGCCGAACGCGCTGATATGCTTCATATGTTTGTGGAGCTAAAAATGTGACCGTGAGCGTCAGTGGAGCTGTTGTGCTATGACTTTTCTGTTTTTACAAGGAATCATTTATTGTGTCAAGCTAACGTTAAGCTAACGTAGCTTTAAGGCCAGATACATTTCCTCATCTCACTTCTGACAAGAACGCTAATAATATTAGTTTATTTCACAAATTATGGAACTATCCCTTTTAATACACCACATTTACCCAAATTTGCACATTTTATTTTCAAAGAAATCCCCCAAATTCCTGTATTTTCTGTCTGTTTTAGCCACTTAGACTCTCCAACATTTGTGATCAAGAGCAGTAAATTCCCCAATAAACCTTTATTTCTGACCTCTTACCTGCTTCTTCCTTCTGGCATGAAATCAAGCCACTCTAAACAGATAGAAGCAGGAAACACAGACAGTCGAGGGAGATAAACGTTGTATTGTTTCAGCTTCAGGGTTTTTATCAACTTCTTAACGAAACGTTAACGAAATGTGCAACAAGTTTCAATGTCCAACAAATCTGTAGCTGAGAGTCGACGGCTTTAGTTTGGCCTCCACAGTTTGACCCGAACCGCTTCACGACGTCGTCGTCTACCTCGCCCTGCACATGAGGCCATTTTGAAGCAGAAATATTCAAGCATTGAAATACAGTCACGTCATGAAAACCCAGAACGTATTCACATAATTCTACAATATCGGCATTCGATTGCACAATATTATATTTCCTATCTGATTCCTTCTAAATGTTCAACAAACTTCTTTCTACAACGTTTCTACTCTTCAGGTGGAGAGCTAGACGGAGCCGTGCTCCACCTGAAGCCACCACCAGGTGTCAGGCTTTCTCTATTCCTCAGCACGGAGCTGAAGAAATGGTTTTCTAATTCTTTCCAACTCAGGGTTCTACAATACTGTACAAACATTAAAATCTGACGTCCTCCTCTGCAGCGTTGATAAAAAACAAAGGCTTATTTTCAACAGAAGCTCAATGGAAATGCAGCAAATATTACAGTTAGCGCTGAAATGACCTGGATGCCTTTTTTTATTTCTTTTTTATAAAAGGAGATAGAAACAATAAATTACTGAGCTAGAAAACCACATGTTTAAAAAAAGCGAGCTCAATATGTTTCAACGTGTACAATCAGTGAGCAGCTCACGTCACAGGACTTCCTGTTGCTTCTGAGTCTCACTTCCTGCGCCAGCGCCGACAAGCGTCCTCGAGACATTCGTACTAAAAAATAAAACTGCCCCTCAAAACAAAGGCTGCAACAGTTTGTTCTACAAAACTACACAAATAGTTTTTAATTGTAAAGGGCAATGCTTTTGGATTCCGTCTATCTGCAATAAAAACTCTTAAAAAGTGATTTCCCAGGTGATTCAGACCCTTTTTTGGGTCTTGTTCTCGACCGAACAGGAAACGCGGGGACGAGATGCTGAATTCTCCTCATCGCCCTGAACATCTCTCACATTCTGGGAAAAGTGAGTGAGAAGTTTTCTCTGTGGAAGGTGACGCTGTGAGGTACAAGTACTCACAGATCAGAGTTTTACTTTGAAGTATTTGGTTAAATCAGGGGTGTCAAACATACGGCCCGCCAGGGGGTCCAGTCTGGCCCACGGGATAATTGTTAAAATTGCAGAAAAAAAGAAAGAAAGCTGAGCTGGGTCTCGAACCGGCACGCTAGGGCTGTGCGACCGGTGTTCGGTCTCGGTTGTGTGTTCGGTGTGAATTGTTCTCATCCGTCACACTGTTCGGCAGCAACAACATTTAATGTTCACAGCTTGAGGCTGAAGGAGCAGCGGACCGAGCTCCTTACGTCTCATGTTAACTCATTTGACTCAGGGTGTGCAAAAAATGACATCGCCAAAAGGCATGCTGGGTAAATGGCACCGCCCACACAGGAAGACTTTTCTTGTGAAGGAAGAAGTCTTTTCCTGTGCAGCACAGTGGGCGGGCTTTACCCATCATGCCTTTTGGCGATGTCATGTCTTGCACACCCTGAGTCAACTTATATCCGTGAGACATAAGCAGCTCAGACCGCTGTACACGTATCTGTGACTGTAAACGTTAAATGTTGCTGCGGCTGAAGAATGACAATAGTCGTTACGGCCGCGCATGCGCCACTAGTATCAAGGTAATCCCCTGGGTCCTAAATCCCTCCAGGTTAGCACCCTGTGTACCAATCAAAACAGCTGCTGGCCAGTAGCGAGCGAGTGGTGAATAAGATGGCGGTGACGGTCCTTTTCGACGTCAATAAATTAATGTGTTTATTTGGAAGAAGAATGCCGTGATATACCGTGAAACCGCCAGAATCTTACAAAATACCGTGATATGAATTTTTGGCCATACCGCCCAGCCCTAGGGCACGCTATACATTGACCCAGAGTCAGAATTCATTAGACCACTGACATTACTGTAAATATTGCTCCACTGCGAGGGAACCTGCAGAGGAGAGCCCAGGCAGGTAAACAGTGGGCTGATGTCTGAATTTTTGGTCTTTATGTTTCTAGTTTATTGTAAAAAATACCTTAAAATAGGGTTTATCATCCCAAAACCTTCACCAATGATTTAAACATAGAGAAATATTGTCATTATGTCTGCGTTAATATGCTGTGATTTTACTGGTCCGGCCCACTTGAGATCAAATTGGGCAGCATGCGGCCCCTTCACTAACATGAGTTTGACACCCCTGGTTTAAAGTAACGACTTCATCATTTTAGTTTAAACCAGTTCCAACACGTGCAATATAAAGCACATACATCTGGTTTGCACATGGGGACACATACAGAAATAGGCGACATGTACAAAAACACTACACTTCCCACAATGCAACTCATTAGACACTTCCTGCATGGGGAAAACTTTCAAAACTTCACACCTCCAATTTGTAGTCGTTCTGTTAAAGAACAGGAAACAGACTGACCAAAACATTTCTGGTGAAATTACTACTTTTAAAAGCTTTTTATTAATATCAATATTATCTGTGAACAATAAAGAGTGTTATTATTGCTGCCTGTACTTTAATCAGCATTATAAACTGATGCGATCGAATCGAGCTGACTTGGCAAATTTCTCACCGATTTTCTTTTAAATTTTGTATATGGATCTTTTTTTTATAGTCGCAGCCCCGATGTGAAAATGTATTATTGGCAAAAATATGAGATTTAAACCTCAGATATCTGTAATTTTGGATTTCTATTTTTGCAGATAGAAAAGAAAATTGGAGATAATTTCCTTATTTTGTCACATTCTCTCCACGGGGAACGTCGGCTGCACTGGTTTGAGTCCCAGTTTAACCAGTGTCCTTCCTGGGAGGAGATCCTGAGGCACTGAATTAATTTGATGAGCTGGACATCAGTCGCCTCATGCGGAAACATTTAGAAACCTATTTATTAACTCTGTATCTTTCTGGTTTTGTATTTTAAAGCAATTATTGCTTGACATAATCAGATAAATTATACTTATGTAGTAATAATGACTGGTAACTCCCACTTTGAACCTCCTGAACCCCACAGAACATTAAAGGTACCAAACAGCTGAAACCGGCAAAGTGAGTTCACGCCACTGATCAAAACATCGGCACTCGTTTCATGAAATGTCCGGCGCCCACGTTTCCTCCGATGCTTCGCTGGAGTCCCGGTTCAGAACCTCCGCCTGCTGCAGCAGCTGGACCAGGTGGCTGTCCTCGGAGCTCGAGTCCGACGAGGCCCGTCGGGCCACGGGAGCCGAAGGCGTCCGCGGGACCCTGCGGGAGGGCCGGTCCGAGTCGCCGCCGTCCGTTGACGCTCGCGAGAGTTGAGGCGTCGCTTCGCTCCCGGGGGGCCGGTACGGCGGAGGCCCGATCGGCGGGGAGCCGCCGGGGGTGAGCGGGGCCCGGCTGTGGATGATGACCGGGTCCGGGGAAGGCAGCGGGGCCTCCTCGTCCGCAGCGTCCAGATCCCAGGGGTCCTTGGAGGGGCTCTGGTCTGGGGATATGGAGTCAGGCGTGTGGCAGATGATGTGGAGGCTCAGTCCGGCTCGGGCCGAGGGCGGCTTCCCTCTGGAGGGCCGGACCGGCAGCTCCTGACCCAGAGGCTTACGGGGAAACTCGTCAGGCTTCCCTGCACGAAAACATATGAAGTTCACAAAGTTAGGAGGTCCAGACTTTAGGAAAGCTTTCGTGTGCGTTGTGGACATGCCGTGCACCTGGAGGAGGAAGGTCCAGCTTCATCTTCCTCAGTTCAGTCATGGAGGCCTGAAGCTGCTCCACGACCACGTCGTCGCTGTAGAAGAACGTCTGAGCGATCCGCTCCTGCAGGAACTCTCTGAGGTCCTCCAGAGACATCTTCAACAGACGCTCTGCACACACACACACACACACACACACACACACACACACACACACACACACACACACACACACACAGTTTATGTCAAAGCCACACAGCATAGACTTCTATACAACCAGAGGAGTCGCCCCCTGGTGGTCAGGAGAGAGAATGCAGCTTCAACACATGAAGCATCGGCTTCACTTTAAAGAAGCAGAGATTGCAGCCTGGTAAAAGTCTCTCTCCTGACCACCAGGGGGCGACTCCTCTGGTTGTATAGAAGTCTATATAAATTACTCTACTTTCTTGATTTATTCTCTCAGTAAACATTGTAAACATGAGTTTGAGAAAACAAGCATTTAAAAAGTGGTCTTCTTGTCGTTTTGAGGCATCAACATTGTCGTGAAGTTATAATATTAAAAGTTGGAGCCGGATCCAAATGTCCAGACTTAAAGAAAACAGCTGAACGATGGGCTAGTATAGTCAGGGCTACAAATCGACGTTGACGACGTGTTTGTGAGCTCCTGGTGCCCTTACTCTTGTGTATCTTCAGGACGGTGTAGGACATGGCGGTGAGGAGCCGCTCCCCCTCCAGGATGAAGAGGTCCCACAGCCGGAGGGTCAGCGTGAACGGCGTCTGCAGGAACACAAACCGGGTCGCCGTTAATCTCTCCCCAGAGTCTCGCTGCAAATTGTGTTTTAATGCTGCTCTCCTCCTGCTGGAAAGTCAGGAGGTTTTTGTTTTCTTTTGGTTCCATCCCCAAAAACCTCAGAGGCCCCACTCAGGCCCCTCAGAGCCGAGCCACCCGGCGGGACGGAGAAGTGCTGACGGCGGCCCGATGCTGCCAGACCACCGCCGCAGGATTGTGGGCTTCGTAGCGCAGACTAACGGCAGCTCAGCCTCACAGCAGCTTAGCCTCACAGCAGCTCAGCCTCCTCACAGCAGCTCAGCCTCCTCACAGCAGCTCAGCCTCACAGCAGCTCAGCCTCACAGCAGCTCAGCCTCCTCACAGCAGCTCAGCCTCCTCACAGCAGCTCAGCCTCACAGCAGCTCAGCCTCACAGCAGCTCAGCCTCCTCACAGCAGCTCAGCCTCACAGCAGCTTAGCCTCACAGCAGCTCAGCCTCCTCACAGCAGCTCAGCCTCCTCACAGCAGCTCAGCCTCACAGCAGCTCAGCCTCACAGCAGCTCAGCCTCACAGCAGCTCAGCCTCCTCACAGCAGCTCAGCCTCACAGCAGCTCAGCCTCCTCACAGCAGCTCAGCCTCACAGCTCTCGTAACGTGTCGGAGATCCAGTGTCACCGGGCAGCTTTCACGCTGAACTCGTGTTAAAGTATCTTAAAAAGAAAAGGCCATCTGGAACATTCCTTCTGGTCATTGTTGGTAATAAGAGACCATGAAACTCCCCCAGTTGATTACAACTAGACCATTGTGTTAGTGGGACGATGAAGTGGTGAAGCATGAATGAAGTGGTGAAACACAAATGAAGTGGTGAAGCATGAATGAAGTGGTGAAACATGAATGAAGTGGTGAAGCATGAATGAAGTGGTGAAACATGAATGAAGTGGTGAAGCATGAATGAAGTGGTGAAACACAAATGAAGTGGTGAAGCATGAATGAAGTGGTGAAGCATGAATGAAGTGGTGAAACATGAATGAAGTGGTGAAGCATGAATGAAGTGGTGAAGCATGAATGAAGTGGTGAAACATGAATGAAGTGGTGAAACATGAATGAAGTGGTGAAGCATGAATGAAGCAGCTTCCTCACCCTGTCGATGAAACACTGCATGAACCATTTAGTGCAGTAGATCCCTGCAGACATCTGCTCTCTGTCCTGCAGAGACAGAGAACAACTCAGCAGTAGTAGTAGTAGTATAGTCAGTAGTAGTAGTAGTATAGTCAGTAGTATTAGTAGTAGTATAGTCAGTAGTATTAGTAGTAGTAGAGTCAGTAGTAGTAGTAGTATAGTCAGTAGTATTAGTAGTATAGTCAGTAGTAGTAGTAGTATAGTCAGTAGTATTAGTAGTATAGTCAGTAGTATTAGTAGTAGTATAGTCAGTAGTATTAGTAGTATAGTCAGTAGTATTAGTAGTATAGTCAGTAGTATTAGTAGTAGTATAGTCAGTAGTATTAGTAGTATAGTCAGTAGTAGTAGTAGTATAGTCAGTAGTAGTAGTAGTAGTATAGTCAGTAGTAGTAGTAGTATAGTCAGTAGTATTAGTAGTATAGTCAGTAGTAGTAGTAGTATAGTCAGTAGTAGTAGTAGTAGTATAGTCAGTAGTATTAGTAGTATAGTCAGTAGTAGTAGTAGTATAGTCAGTAGTAGTAGTAGTATAGTCAGTAGTAGTAGTAGTAGTATAGTCAGTAGTATTAGTAGTATAGTCAGTAGTAGTAGTAGTATAGTCAGTAGTAGTAGTAGTATAGTCAGTAGTATTAGTAGTAGTATAGTCAGTAGTATTAGTAGTATAGTCAGTAGTAGTAGTAGTATAGTCAGTAGTATTAGTAGTAGTATAGTCAGTAGTATTAGTAGTATAGTCAGTAGTAGTAGTAGTATAGTCAGTAGTATTAGTAGTAGTATAGTCAGTAGTATTAGTAGTATAGTCAGTAGTAGTAGTAGTATAGTCAGTAGTATTAGTAGTAGTATAGTCAGTAGTAGTAGTAGTATAGTCAGTAGTATTAGTAGTATAGTCAGTAGTATTAGTAGTAGTATAGTCAGTAGTATTAGTAGTATAGTCAGTAGTAGTAGTAGTATAGTCAGTAGTATTAGTAGTAGTATAGTCAGTAGTATTAGTAGTATAGTCAGTAGTAGTAGTAGTATAGTCAGTAGTATTAGTAGTAGTATAGTCAGTAGTATTAGTAGTATAGTCAGTAGTAGTAGTAGTATAGTCAGTAGTATTAGTAGTAGTATAGTCAGTAGTAGTAGTAGTATAGTCAGTAGTATTAGTAGTAGAGTCAGTAGTATTAGTAGTAGTATAGTCAGTAGTATTAGTAGTATAGTCAGTAGTATTAGTAGTAGTATAGTCAGTAGTATTAGTAGTAGTATAGTCAGTAGTATTAGTAGTATAGTCAGTAGTAGTAGTAGTATAGTCAGTAGTAGTAGTAGTATAGTCAGTAGTATTAGTAGTAGTATAGTCAGTAGTATTAGTAGTATAGTCAGTAGTAGTAGTAGTATAGTCAGTAGTATTAGTAGTAGTATAGTCAGTAGTATTAGTAGTATAGTCAGTAGTAGTAGTAGTATAGTCAGTAGTATTAGTAGTAGTATAGTCAGTAGTATTAGTAGTATAGTCAGTAGTAGTAGTAGTATAGTCAGTAGTATTAGTAGTAGTATAGTCAGTAGTATTAGTAGTATAGTCAGTAGTATTAGTAGTAGTATAGTCAGTAGTATTAGTAGTATAGTCAGTAGTATTAGTAGTAGAGTCAGTAGTATTAGTAGTAGTATAGTCAGTAGTATTAGTAGTATAGTCAGTAGTATTAGTAGTAGTATAGTCAGTAGTATTAGTAGTAGTATAGTCAGTAGTATTAGTAGTATAGTCAGTAGTATTAGTAGTATAGTCAGTAGTAGTATAGTCAGTAGTAGTAGTAGTATAGTCAGTAGTATTAGTAGTAGTATAGTCAGTAGTATTAGTAGTATAGTCAGTAGTATTAGTAGTAGAGTCAGTAGTATTAGTAGTAGTATAGTCAGTAGTATTAGTAGTAGTATAGTCAGTAGTATTAGTAGTATAGTCAGTAGTATTAGTAGTAGTATAGTCAGTAGTATTAGTAGTATAGTCAGTAGTATTAGTAGTAGAGTCAGTAGTATTAGTAGTAGTATAGTCAGTAGTATTAGTAGTATAGTCAGTAGTATTATTAGTAGTATAGTCAGTAGTATTAGTAGTAGTATAGTCAGTAGTATTAGTAGTATAGTCAGTAGTATTAGTAGTAGTATAGTCAGTAGTATTAGTAGTATAGTCAGTAGTATTAGTAGTAGAGTCAGTAGTATTAGTAGTAGTATAGTCAGTAGTATTAGTAGTATAGTCAGTAGTATTAGTAGTAGTATAGTCAGTAGTATTAGTAGTAGTATAGTCAGTAGTATTAGTAGTAGAGTCAGTAGTATTAGTAGTAGTATAGTCAGTAGTATTAGTAGTAGTAGAGTCAGTAGTATTAGTAGTAGTATAGTCAGTAGCATTAGTAGTAGAGTCAGTAGTATTAGTAGTAGTATAGTCAGTAGTATTAGTAGTAGAGTCAGTAGTATTAGTAGTAGTAGTAGTATCAGTAGTAGTAGTAGTAGTGGTAGTAGTATTAGACTCAGTAGTAGAGTCAGTAGTAGTAGTAGTAGTAGTAGTAGCAGTAGTAGTAGTAGTAGTAGTAGTAGTAGTATTTGACTCAGTACTAGAGTCAGTAGTAGTAGTAGTAGTAGTAGTAGTAGTAGTAGCAGTAGTAGTAGTAGTAGTAGTAGTAGTAGTAGTAGTATTAGACTCAGTACTAGAGTCAGTAGTAGTAGTAGTAGTAGTAGTGGTAGTAGTAGTAGTAGTAGTAGTAGTAGTAGTAGTAGTAGTAGTGGTAGTAGTATTAGACTCAGTAGTAGAGTCAGTAGTAGTAGTAGTAGTAGTAGTAGCAGTAGTAGTAGTAGTAGTAGTAGTAGTAGTAATAGTGGTAGTAGTATTAGACTCAGCAGTAGTAGTAGTAGTAGTAGTAGTAGCAGTAGTAGTAGTAGTAGTAGTAGTGGTAGTAGTATTAGACTCAGTAGTAGAGTCAGTAGTAGTAGTAGTAGTAGTAGTAGTAGCAGTAGTAGTAGTAGTAGTAGTATTAGACTCAGTACTAGAGTCAGTAGTAGTAGTAGTAGTAGTAGTAGTAGTAGTAGCAGTAGTAGTAGTAGTAGTAGTATTAGACTCAGTACTAGAGTCAGTAGTAGTAGTAGTAGTAGTAGTAGTAGCAGTAGTAGTAGTAGTAGTAGTAGTAGTAGTAGTAGTAGTAGCAGTAGTAGTGGTAGTATTAGACTCAGTACTAGAGTCAGTAGTAGTAGTAGTAGTAGTGGTAGTAGTATTAGACTCAGTAGTAGAGTCAGTAGTAGTAGTAGTAGTAGTAGTGGTAGTAGTATTAGACTCAGTAGTAGAGTCAGTAGTAGTAGTAGTAGTAGTAGTAGTGGTAGTAGTAGCAGTAGTAGTAGTGGTAGTAGTATTAGACTCAGTAGTAGAGTCAGTAGTAGTAGTAGTAGTAGTAGTAGTAGTAGTAGTAGTGGTAGTAGTATTAGACTCAGTAGTAGAGTCAGTAGTAGTAGTAGTAGTAGTAGTGGTAGTAGTAGCAGTAGTAGTAGTGGTAGTAGTATTAGACTCAGTAGTAGAGTCAGTAGTAGTAGTAGTAGTAGTAGTAGTAGTAGTAGTGGTAGTAGTATTAGAGTCAGTAGTAGAGTCAGTAGTAGTAGTAGTAGTAGTGGTAGTAGTAGTAGTAGTAGTAGTGGTAGTAGTATTAGACTCAGTAGTAGAGTCAGTAGTAGTAGTAGTAGTAGTAGTAGTAGTGGTAGTAGTATTAGAGTCAGTAGTAGAGTCAGTAGTAGTAGTAGTAGTAGTGGTAGTAGTAGTAGTAGTAGTAGTGGTAGTAGTATTAGACTCAGTAGTAGAGTCAGTAGTAGTAGTAGTAGTAGTAGTAGTGGTAGTAGTATTAGACTCAGTAGTAGAGTCAGTAGTAGTAGAGAACACACTTGTGTAGCTGTGATCTCACCAGATGTTTCTTCAGTTTGGGGATGAGTTTGGAAATAATCTGATCGTGATGGAGCTGGAATCGCTGCAGTTTGGGGAACCCGGGAACGAAAAACCCTTTTGGAAGAGAAACAGAGCAGAGAGGCGTTTCTTAAACATTACATTTCATGTCTTAATCCCACTGAATACGAGTCACCCCGGGCAGGCCGCCTGTATCAGCACCGGCGTCTCACCGTGCATGCCGTGTTTCTGGTCGGTCAGCAGCTGCGACAGCGCCCAGAAGGCGTCTTCCTCGTTCATGTACATCAGCAGCAGGGCGGCGATCTGACTCATGCCCTGGCAGTAGCTCACCTCCTGCAGGAGCCGGGGACACAACCAAAGGACCATCCATGCCGTTTGCTTTTCACTGCTTGAGCAGACGGACCAACGTGTCCGTCGCCCACAAAAGCGGCACTGTTGTAATTATTGATCCTGCAAATGCCTGTCAAACCTAGGCAGCAATGGCTGTATAGAAGTCTTTGCTTCATGCGTTAAAGCTGCAGTCTCTCTAGTGTCCACCAGGGGGAGACTCCTCTGGTTGTATAGAAGTCTTTGCTTCATGCGTTAAAGCTGCAGTCTCTCTAGTGTCCACCAGGGGGAGACTCCTCTGGTTGTATAGAAGTCTATGCTTCATGTGTTAAAGCTGCAGTCTCTCTAGTGTCCACCAGGGGGAGACTCCTCTGGTTGTATAGAAGTATATGCTTCATGTGTTAAAGCTGCATTCTCCTGTCCACCAGGGGGAGACTCCTCTGGTTGAATAGAAGTCTATGATTCATGTGTTAAAGCTGCATTCTCTCCTGACCACTGGGGGGAGACTCCTCTGGTTGTATAGAAGTCTATGATTCATGTGTTGAAGCTGCATTCTCTCTCCTGACCACTAGGGGGAGACTCCTCTGGTTGTATAGAAGTCTATGATTCATGTGGCAAAGCTGCATTCTCTCTCCTGACCACTAGGGGGAGACTCCTCTGGTTGTATAGAAGTATATGCTTCATGTGTTAAAGCTGCATTCTCTCTCCTGACCACTAGGGGGATACTCCTCTGGTTGTATAGAAGTCTGGGCTTCATGTGTTAAAGCTGCATTCTCTCTCCTGACCACCAGGGGGCAACTCCTCTGGTTGTATAGAAGTCTATGCTTCATGTGTTAAAGCTGCATTCTCTCTCCTGACCACTAGGGGGAGACTCCTCTGGTTGTATAGAAGTTTATGCTTCATGTGTTAAAGCTGCATTCTCTCTCCTGACCACTAGGGGAGACTCCTCTGGTTGTATAGAAGTATATGCTTCATGTGTTAAAGCTGCATTCTCTCTCCTAACCACTAGTGGGAGACTCCTCTGGTTGTATAGAAGTCTATGATTCATGTGGCAAAGCTGCATTCTCTCTCCTGACCACTAGGGGGAGACTCCTCTGGTTGTATAGAAGTATATGCTTCATGTGTTAAAGCTGCATTCTCTCTCCTGACCACTAGGGGGATACTCCTCTGGTTGTATAGAAGTCTATGCTTCATGTGTTAAAGCTGCATTCTCTCTCCTGACCACTAGTGGGAGACTCCTCTGGTTGTATAGAAGTCTATGCTTCATGTGTTAAAGCTCTACTGGTTGCAGAAAAAGCCAAGATGGCAACGGCAAGCTGGCCGAACTTCTTCTTATATCCTCTGAAAAAGGGTTCTCCAATGAGGAACCCGACACGGCTCTAGTTAGCACCTTGACTGCTCAAGATCAGAAGGAGTTTCCTGTGAGCAGGAACGCCCTGAAGCTGACCAGTACAACCCGGTCTGACCACAGAGCAGCTCCAGGGCCGGTCCGGGGATTGAACCGACGACCTTCCGGCCACAAACTCGCTTCTCTAACCTTCCCTGCTTTCTACTGTGAATGTTCTGAGAGTTAACCCTGACCTGAACGTCTACAGAATGAGCCACTGGTGGAAAACAAGCACATGCAGTCTGATCTTTATCAGTTGAATCAAGTTAAAGTGGTTTTTAGTGGTTTAGGGAAAACAGCTCCTTACGGTGTTGTAGACTGAATATGCAGAGAGGACGTTGAAGAGAGCCTGCTGCCTGCAGAGGAGAGGAGACAAGAAGCACGGAGAATTATGGGACTCATTCACAAGGTCCATATGTCTACAGAGAATAAAAACATATAAAATACATATATATATATATATTTACATATTTAATTTATTTACATTTTAAATATTTATATATATATAATATAGTCAATTAAATTGAATACAAATATATATATGACTTTATAGTAGAACATTATCACACAATGCAACCTAAAAAACAAGTGCACAATAGTCACTATGAGCTAACAAAACAATCTGAAAAACATTAAATCTGAATGAATTAATCTGAATAGTTTCAGACCAAGTCCCAGACCGGAGGTCTCACTCTGCACAGTTTAAAGTGGACTGTGTTACGAGGAGAAGAGAAAAGCAGCCAGACAAGGAGACGAGGAGACGAGGAGACGAGGAGACAAGGGCAGAGAAACAAAGAGGAACACAACACAAAGCAAACTAAATGACACCGAAAAACACAGAGCAGAAAACACAGAAAGAGAAAGTAAAACAAAAAACACGTAAATCAAAATAAAGTCAAAACGGAGAGAACATTTAAAACAGAGCACACATAATCCAAGATCACTATAAAAACAGAAGCAGATAAAAACTTTTTTTTTTAAATATTGAAATGATTTGCTGGCCCGGACGTTTCATCCGCTCCTGAAAACGAGCCGGCGGTCTGTTATCTTTACACGGCCTGTAAGTGTTCTGCAGCTCATATGACCTTGATATGAAAACCAGACCTTATTGTCCTTGATCTCTAACCAATCCAAACCTAAATCATCTAAATCTGCAATAAAAATCACAATAAACACAAGCAATTCATGTTAGGAAGCATATTAAGTCCAAAAAACTTGTTTTTCGGTTCAGAAATTGAAAAATGACCTCCTTTGACCTGAGTCTTGCTCTCCTCATGAGGTACATGGTATTTAAACGACCGTCTCCTTCATCTGATGCGCTTTCACACGAGTCTGAGGACCAATGAGATCGCAGGACCTCGAAACGCTATAATCGATTAGTCATGTTGAGGAGTTTTACAGAATTATTAACGATTTTTATTTTTAAATGTAAACCGACACGTATCTTCTCACAAGGGTTACAATACTCTGGCAATTTAAATGAATTAGATCGGAACTCTGGATGAGGAGATAGTATAGTTTTTAGTTTGAAAAAAACAACACACTTCTCATTTCCTTGAGATCCGAAAAAAAGTGGGTGGGGCTTTTACCGTCAGCGACGTCAATCGGGTTCCACCGGTTTCACACTCAGCCACGCAGAGGTCGCAGAAAGTCGACCAAAACGTGTTCAAGACGCCCGACCGCGTCTTCATACCTTGAACCTCACCGGACAGAGCAGCTGAGGACGTAACGAAGAGCCAGACTCACTTGACCCCGAAGCGGTCCATGAACATGATGTGGTCTCTGAAGGTCCGGTTGATGTCCAGGTCGATCTGTTTGATCTCGGACGAGTAGAGGCCGGCCTGCTCCTTCATTCTCTGAGCGGGGAAACAAAGAGCTGGGTCAACGAGAACGCAAGTGTGTTTGGAAATAAAACCATTGAGCCGCATTTCAAATGGAAGCAAGGCACCAGAAATGCAGAATAAATATCTTTAACTATTAAAATAATACAATATAACTCAAAGGGGCACTGTTTGGACAGCTAGCTGGTCTTGTTTGAAAACAGTGAAATTACATTTACTGTTTGTAAATTGAACACAATGGGAAGGACTTCATTATTTTATTTTTATTTTAAAGTTAGCTTTATGCTAGCATTATGCTAATCAACATATTCATATGGCTCGTCTTGTTGTTTAACATTCGGTCGAATTATGTTTACTGTTTGTTTTTGACTTTGAATCATGCTAGCATAGCTTAGCTTTCTGGCTTGTAGATGATATCAATGTTTCTTTGAGCTTAGCAATTTAGCACATAAGCAAACCTTCAGGGTTACCAGGAAAATGGAGTGAATTTTGGTTGCAAACAACAGATTAATGGCCTTAATGTCTTCCTTTGGCAAGTGACCATA
>NC_136603.1:1219391-1249391 GCF_910589615.1 Taurulus bubalis | reverse complement strand
TTGGAACACACTTAAAGGAGCAGCGTGTACGGTGCAGTGCCCTCTAGAGGTGAAGATGCAGATTGCAACCACGTGAACGTCCTTCGGCTCAATCCTTGTTTTTACGAGCGTGGAGAACTTCAAAACGTGAAAGACTCTCTGGAGTCAGTGTCTGGTTTGTCCGTTCCGGGCCACCGTAGTTACATGGCGGACTCTGCGCAGAACTGAAGGCTCAGTGAAGCCAACGACAACACAACGATTCTCAGTGTCAGGGGGTTACACACGAATGAAAACATAGTTGTCAATATTATATCACATTTCTGCTAATAGATCAGCCAACATGCCACACACGGTCCCTTTAAGATAGCTTAGCATTAAACACAGTTGCAGAAAAAAGAAAGAAAAAAATAGAAATTCTGCTTTTTTTTCTGCTGAAAGCTTAAAATTAACAAAAGACTATGATGTTGTTATTCAACAGCAGCATGCCAACATTAGTTTTCAGGTTTTAGATAAATCCACAGAACAGTTTCCGTTGTAAAATGTCTCCAGTGGTTTATGGAACCTGTCGACACCGAGGTGTTTCTCCAAAGTCATGGACCTCAAGTGATGGGCTGCTAGCTGATGTACACTAGCTAGCTCTATCAAGCCTGTGGCCCCTAAAGCCACATGAAACACCGCAAATATGAGACCTAAAATAATGTGTTTATAGTCAGTCTGAATGCTGGGAAATGACACTTTTCATTAGAGCAGCTGAAGCATGCCCTGAATGTCACAGGGACCAGGATGTTGTCCCATAACTAACTGACTATTACCAAGATGTTAAAATGTCCCAAACTTGGACTTGTTGGTGAAGTCAAAACCTTAGTTCCGCCCACAAAAGCTCAGATTGGTTTACGGCCCCGTTTGGCCCTGGATTAGGACGTCTGACAGCAGTTTATGAGTTATGAGCGGGTGGCATTCTGCAGGTTGGTCCATCAGACGGCCGGAGGTAATATGAGAGAGCTGCAGAGCTGGAGCAGTAACACAAGACCCCAACACCTCTGACAGGAAAACCAGCCAGTGACTGCTAATCACTCGCAGGAGAATTAACAGTTCTAAACAGTTTATGATTTCATAACGTTAATCTGCGCCACTCTTTTAAAACATTGCACTCAACCCCAACCGGAGCCCGGGGGGGTTTCTGCTGAATCATCACCAAACAAAGCAGCGGGGGCATTAATCCCGCTTCATCTACTCGCTCTCCGCACGGAGACGCCCGGGGCGCTGATCTTTACACGCAAACCATCGGGATTAAGAATATCTCCAAAAAGGGGATTACGCAACGAACGTCTGTTGTTCCCAAAGAGGAACAAAGAGCTCACTTCTGATCTGGATGGTCCGTTTTCCTAAAGCACGGCAGCTCCGTGCAGCCGTGTGGTGTCACGGAGACAGAGGTGTTCCTGCGTTGGCTGAACGCTCAACTTTCATCCATCAACGCTAAGATCCTTCTTCTCTAACGTCAGAAGTCTTTGATCAGTTGAGGAACTCATCAAATGAAACATTGATCGTCAACAACAGACGATGCGATCCAGTGAATGTGTCCAAAGGCCTGAAGTCAAAGCTCCTACAGACCGAGAGATCTCACAAGTTCCAGAGGTGGAGGACTTGATGGACCGAGTGGACGCAGACCTTCAGACAGCTTCTCTAGAGGTTTTATGTATACAGAGAATGATGCTGGAAGCTGAAGGACAGACACACATCACACATGAGAACGTCTCCACATCATTCATTCACTATAATTCAGAATATCCAAACAGAATATGAAGTTAACATGAACCACTTCCGAGAGATTGCTATC
Organism: Taurulus bubalis; assembly: GCF_910589615.1. Lineage (NCBI taxonomy): Eukaryota > Metazoa > Chordata > Actinopteri > Perciformes > Cottidae > Taurulus > Taurulus bubalis. The sequence continues at coordinate 1,247,575 of NC_136603.1, read as the reverse complement.
TGGTGACTCTCAGAGACATTGGGTCATCACTTTTCTTCGTCTCACTTTTTGTCCCAGACGGTGTGTCTGAAAGTGGGTTAACCGGGTTGAATAATTCAGCGAGCAGGAAGATGGAGGTCCTGTCTGGTGGATGACACAGTTAAAGCAACGTGAGGTCTGTGGTGGAGTTAATCTGAGCGACGGCTGCAAAAGAGGATTCGTTTCACTATCGATGTATCTGACGGTTATTAAGAGAAATGCCACATATTCCCAGAGCAAATGTTTGTTTTTTATCTGACGAACAATTCAAAAACCGTTTACAGTTTATGAACATAGAAAACCGAGAAAAACATAAACACCATCTGAGAAACTAAACAAGAGAATGTGTTATTTTGCTTCATAGATGATTTAAATGTCACGTTTGTTGCCGATTCATTGTCTTTACAGAACGTCAAATACGCTCGAGGGGTCAAGACTGAGTCAAGACCTAGACTTTGAGGGGTTTAGACCGAGTCAAGACTTGAGGGGTATAGACCGAGTCAAGACTTTGAGGGGTTTAGACCGAGTCAAGACTTTGAGGGGTTTAGACCGAGTCAAGACTTTGAGGGGTTTAGACCGAGTCAAGACTTTGAGGGGTTTAGACCGAGTCAAGACTTTGAGGGGTTTAGACCGAGTCAAGACTTTGAGGGGTATAGACCGAGTCAAGACTTTGAGGGGTATAGACCGAGTCAAGACTTTGAGGGGTTTAGACCGAGTCAAGACTTTGAGGGGTTTAGACCGAGTCAAGACGAGGACCAGACCAGTGAGTCCCACACAGTATGAGACGCTGACGATAGGATGTGGACCATAGACTCCTCAAAACTGATCAGAAAGATCCACATTACTCATAAAAACACATAAAAAAAGAAAATAAATGACGATTCCTCTTTATTTTATTTATGTTATATTTCCACGTACGCTTCATATGTGTTTATGTTTATGTGGACCCCGTCTTGTGTGTTTTTTTTAGTCTTCGCAGTAGTGATGCTCACAGAAAACTCAAACAATGCTCAGGCAGTTCCATCAGTCATGGTCCTCTTTGTCTGACGCCCATTATGTATTTATTGTTTTATATGTTCACACAGATACTTGAGATAATCCCAAGACTGTATTTAAAATTATGTCGGCCGAGATTTAATGCACCGTCAATTTTGGTGGAGTTAAGTTAAGTGAAAGGCAGCGGTGATTTAAATCAGCTGCAGTGGTTCATGTCCAAAAGGTGGAAAGGTTTTCGGGAACTTTAAATATGAGCTGTCATCTGGAGCTCATGGCAGCGGCTGCATGTGGTCAGCGCTCAAACCCACAGAGGAGCTCTGGATGGAGTCCCAGTAAGAAGGGTGGAGGTCCAAACTGGGGGGAGGGCAGCGAGACGGGACGGGCAGAGCCTCCTCTGGTCGGATCTCAGGTGCCGAGGACAGGAAACGACCCCGAGAGGAGGCGTCTGCTTTGGGCTGGTCGGAACAACCAAAGAGGTTTGGCTGCTCAGACGCTGCAGATACTTTTACATTTCACAAGTTGAAACCAGCTGACTCGACTCTGTGATTCATTAAAAGTCAAGCTAACTTTTTTAAAGGGAAACCAACTGAACGTCATGTGATCGTCTTCAGCAGAAACCCAGACGTATAAACGTTCCTCTATAGATCAGCATTAACTTAATATCTATAACAAGCTCAGTAATTGTGTTTGATTTAAATTCAAACCAGATGTATTTTTAGTTTAGACGGTATGATTTAGATTTAGTGTCATATTTATTCTCATTATTATCCACAAGCTCCTCCTCGTTGTGTTTCGGTTCATTTTGTGAAAAGAAAAAGTAAAATTTAAACACACAAATATGGTTCATATTTTGTTCCTCCGTGTCGTCATCATTTTGAGAGTTTAGTGTAAAAATAAATGTTTAAAAAAAAAGTAAAAACAAAGAAATCATCCCTTGAGTTCTGGTCAGTCTGGACTGAAGCGATAGATTACGGCGGCTGAGACTCACAACACATAATGACGTGAGACTTGTGGGAGAGACGAAGGGAGAACCTGAACCAGAACCCTAAACACACCACGGCAACATAATTAATATCTTCTCGAGAGCTGAAACAATTAGTAGGTTATTCAACTGATGGAAACAAGACCAAGACAAGACCAAGACCAAAACAAGATTAAGACCAAGACCAAGACCATTCTTTGAGAGGTTGAGACAGAGTCCAGACTAAGACCAAGACTTTAAGGGCTTAAAATCAAGCCAAGACCGAGATCAAGACCAATACAATGCTAAGAAAAGACCAAGACCATTTTACCTTTGTTTACATCTCCATGCTTCCATGGTAACTGCGTGTTTAACGTCACATTGCTATGAATTGTGGGTAATCCTCTTGGGCAAAGTCTGCATTGAATACTGACTTACGGAAAGGATTCATAAAGGACTCAACATGTATGAGAGACTCAAACTGGACAGAACCCTCACGGAGGGGGAGGAGCCTCACAGTCCGGGAGTGGGAGATGGGACTGGACCAACGACTATGGCCAAGACCTAGACCGAGACCTAGACCTAGACCAAGACCTAGACCGAGACCTAGACCGAGACCGAGACCTAGACCGAGACCTAGACCGAGACCTAGACCTAGACCGAGACCGAGACCTAAACCTAGACCGAGACCTAGACCGAGACCTAGACCGAGACCGAGACCTAAACCTAGACCGAGACCTAGACCTAGACCGAGACCTAGACCGAGACCGAGACCTAGACCGAGACCGAGACCTAGACCTAGACCGAGACCTAGACCGAGACCGAGACCTAGACCGAGACCTAGACCTAGACCGAGACCTAGACCGAGACCTAGACCTAGACCGAGACCGAGACCTAGACCTAGACCGAGACCGAGACCTAGACCGAGACCTAGACCGAGACCTAGACCGAGACCGAGACCTAGACCGAGACCGAGACCTAGACCTAGACCGAGACCGAGACCTAGACCGAGACCTAGACCTAGACCGAGACCTAGACCGAGACCTAGACCGAGACCGAGACCTAGACCTAGACCGAGACCGAGACCTAGACCGAGACCTAGACCGAGACCTAGACCGAGACCGAGGCCGAGGCCGAGACCTAGACCGAGACCTAGACCTAGACCGAGACCTAGACCGAGACCGAGACCGAGACCTAGACCGAGACCTAGACCGAGACCGAGACCTAGACCTAGACCGAGACCTAGACCGAGACCGAGACCTAGACCGAGACCTAGACCGAGACCTAGACCTAGACCGAGAGGTAGGTTTCCTCTATCAGGAAACGTGTGGTTTTATTTGAACATTTTCATATTTATATGAATAATAAAATGGACCCTGAGCGCCGAGCGAGTTAGATAGATGTATATTTTATTTATCCCCGAGGGGAAATTCGTTTGTCAGTAACAAGCAAACTAAAATCAGAAATATATATGTAAATAAAAAACATCACAAAATATCACAAAAAATATCACAAATGCAAAATACTCAATATATACAACCAAACAAAACAGTAAAGCGTACACATTTAGGAAATTAAACAATAAAGAAACACTATTACTTTACTGTTTTGTTTTGTTGTATAATAGAAGAATGTAGTAAAACAGCAACTTCGGGTGTCACAGGCCTGCTGCCTCCGTCGGGCCCGGGACCGGGACCGACGACCGGGACCGGGACCGACGACCGGGACCGACGACCGACGACCGGAACCGACGACCGACGACCGGAACCGAGACCGACGCGTCGTTTCCCTGAAGCCCGCAGCTCATCGACACCTCCGTCTTTGTGCACCGTAAACACACGCACACACAGCTGACGCTGCGTGACGCGGTGTGAGCGTGTGTTTATTCTAAAGAGAATAAACAAAAGAGGGAGGTCGTTACCGGGATGCTCCGGTGCTCCACCGCGCTATCCGTGCACGGCTCCGCCGGCTCCTCTGCGCATCCTCCGGGGAAAGAGCCCGACCCGCTGGGAGACAACAATAGCCTCCTCCGTCAGTCCAGAGGTTACAGACATCAGACAGCGCTCTCTCTCTGTCTCTCTCTCTCACACACACATGCGCGTTCACGCACACACGCACGCGCACGGAGAGGGTGGAAGACCTGCAGGCAGAGCAGATCCAGGATCCGATCTGAGCATGCGCAGCAGCGTGGCAGCAGTCAGCCGTGTGGGAGCTGAGAGCCTTAAAGACACAGGACCTGCAGGAGCAGGTCCTCCTCCTCCTCCTACGCCTCTTCCGCCTCCTCCGCCTCCTCCTCCTCCTCCTCCTCCTCCTCTTCCTCCTCCCTCTGCCGCCATCTGCTGGAGAAACCTCTTCACATCTAAACCTGGTGCTGCTGGAAGTGAACTTCAAGTTTTTACATCAATTTCAAATGTAAAAAAAAAGTTAAAAAAAAGAATAGATATCAACAAAAAAAACTGATCACCTACATTTAGATGCACCGAATGTGGATTCATCCGCCGCTGAAAATAGTCCCCCAAAAAGTCCCTATTTCCTCACATTAGTTTGATGAAAAACAACAGCGATCAGCTGTTTCTGTAGATTACTCATAAAACTTAATATTTCAGGTTCAATGTACGTCTTGTGGGAACCAATGGGCTTTGAGTTGAGACAGGAAGTCAGACGGTATTGAGGGACGGACACATTGTAGATTTATTCATTCCTGAAATAACTTAGTACACCATTTCATCTAGTTTTGTGTGTAAATATTGGACTTTCAAATATACATATTTTACTTTGTTTATCCAACTAAATAAACAGAACATTGTTTGTCTAATCTTACCGTTTGTATTATTCAATCATCAAATACGTTTTTTTTCACAGTTTCTAAATCGCTTCTCCCGGAGGAGAAATCTGAGAGGAACAAATCCAACGTGTTTCACCAACTGGACCCCAAGAAAACCTGTTAAAATACATGAATAATGCAAGTGAAATCATTTCATGTGTTCATTTATTGAGCATAAAGAGTGATACAATGCATCTGCATCAAAATATGATTAATTAGCATTATTAAAGTATTAAAAACCCAAAACGAAGCTCACGAATGGTGAAACGGGTCCGATTCAGAAACTAAACTCATCCATGAAACATCTGGAATAAAACACATGTTGACCAATGGATCCATGACTTTAAACCAATGAGCAAGCATTTAGTGAAATCTGGGTGTAAACAGTAAAAAGTGAGTAAATGTAGTATTTAAACTAACAATAGAATACAAAGCATACAGTAAACCTTAAATGACTCAAATGAATGAGACAATAGTTTGATTAAAAGAATAAACATGTATATAGATGCCTGTATGTATGCCTGCTTATATTTTGAGTCTTTCTTTTAAAAGCATATTCATTATTTCAAACTCAGCGTAAATGAACGTCATGAACACATGAATATAACACATTTACATGAACACATGAATATAACACATTTACATGACTTTTACTAAACTTTTGGGGTTTTATTTTCTTCAAGGACTTTTCCAGGCCTGGAAATAACCATTTTAAAACTCCATGACTCTTCAAGGTTTTCTATGACCGTAAGAACCCTGAAGACAAAACAAAACCACAGGAACACTTGAGCGTAATGAAGATAATCGTGAAATAAAAAACGAGCGCAGAAGTCTCAGTGGCAAAGCGTTGAGGTTATGAATCAGTGCAAACAGCAACGGACTCTTTGACTCGTTCACAGGTTACAAAAAAGACATAAAAAACTATTTTTCACGTTGCATTTTCCCTTCTCACCACGACCGTCTCCCTGAATTTAGATCCCGTTCATGTTTCACAGAACCAGAATCATTTTTTCTTTCCCTCGCAAATCCGGATTTTACAGAACAATATTACTATTGTTCTTGCTTTAGTCTCAAGGCTTCCTTCTCCTTCACTCTTAAAGAGTAACTTCCATATTTTTGTGTCAAAGTGACTATTTTGGGGCAGAAATGTTTGTCTGGCTTTTTTGTGAAGTCTTGTTCTGAGAAGTCTCGCTCTGAGAAGTCTCGTTACGAGAAGTCTCGTTCTTATAAGTCTCGCTCAGAGAAGTCTCGTTCAGAGAAGTCTCGCTCAGAGAAGTCTCGCTACGAGAAGTCTCGTTACGAGAAGTCTCGCTCAGATAAGTCTTGTTCTGAGAAGTCTCGCTACGAGAAGTCTCGCTCAGATAAGTCTCGCTCAGAGAAGTCTCGTTACGAGAAGTCTCGCTACGAGAAGTCTCGCTACGAGAAGTCTCGCTACGAGAAGTCTCGCTCAGATAAGTCTCGCTACGAGAAGTCTCGCTCAGAGAAGTCTCGTTACGAGAAGTCTCGCTACGAGAAGTCTCGCTACGAGAAGTCTCGCTACGAGAAGTCTCGCTCAGAGAAGTCTCGCTCAGAGAAGTCTCGCTCAGATAAGTCTCGTTCCGACATTTTGTTGAAATCATCTAAATATTTGTATACATCTTTGAGACTCTGGCGTTTCCACCTCGTGTTGTCTTTCACCAACAGGTCCCATCACGAGCCTTCAGAAGGAGACTTCTCTTTGAGCGAGACTTCTTTCCGTACTTTTGTCAGTCACGTATAGTAACACAAACAACAGTATGGAAAGGACCCTGCTGATCAATTCAAATGTTTAACTTTACCTTTAGTTTATAACAAAGTCATGCTCTGAGAAGTCTCGTTCGGAAATCTCACATCACGTCCACATTGTCGAAATCCTCTTAATCTTCATTCATAACCGTGAAAATCTTTTACAGGATAACAAGCTACTGTTTCTTTTCTACGACATGACAAACTCTGACACTTTTGCGTTTCCAGCAACACGTCACTTTCAGAACAAGACTTCTCCTTGAGAACGCCTCTTTTTATAAAATTGTAATCCATAACTTATCATAACAATGTGCATGGCACAGTAGAGAGAATAAAGGTTTTAAGACACGTCGGCCACCTGGTTTTAGGTGCCTTTGGTCAAACACTGATATTAAAATAAAGTCACAGAGAACTCAAATGTGACTTCAAACCGACAAAACTTGCAGTGCGTTTCTCAAAAGGCTGCCGGATGCTACATGCTACATGCTACATGCTACATGAGATCACCTCGGTGGAGCCGAGCAGTGGCTTTAATGACGCCTGCTGATGAATGAGTGAGTCAGTCGGTCATTTGGTTAGTCGGGCCGCTGGTCTGTAGTCCAGTTGGTCTGTAGGTCAGATGGTCTGTAGACCAGTTGGTCTGTAGGTCAGTTGGTCTGTAGTCCAGATGGTCTGTAGTTCAGTTGGTCTGTAGTCCAGTTGGTCTGTAGTCCAGTTGGTCTGTAGGTCAGATGGTCTGTAGTCCAGATGGTCTGTAAGTCAGATGGTCTGTAGGTCAGATGGTCTGTTGTCCAGATGGTCTGTAGTCCAGATGGTCTGTAAGTCAGATGGTCTGTAGTCCAGTTGGTCTGTAGTCCAGTTGGTCTGTAGGTCAGTTGGTCTGTAAGTCAGATGGTCTGTAGTCCAGTTGGTCTGTAGTCCAGTTGGTCTGTAGTCCAGATGGTCTGTAAGTCAGATGGTCTGTAGTCCAGTTGGTCTGTAGACCAGTTGGTCTGTAGACCAGTTGGTCTGTAGTCCAGTTAGTCTGTAGGTCAGTTGGTCTGTAGGTCAGATGGTCTGCAGACCAGTTGGTCTGTAGTCCAGATGGTCTGTAGGTCAGTTGGTCTGTAGGTCAGTTGTTCCAGGCGTAGGCGTACAGCCCGTTCTCCTTCCACAGCTGACACCGAGCGGACGAGTAGTTCTGGACCACCGACAGCCGGTCGGACAGGAGAGCAGTGGCTTCTGGGTATTCTGGCCACTCGGCCGCCATCTTACCTGCAAGACGGGAGAACAAACAAGCGGTTTGACCCACGAGGATCTTCACGGGTACCGACCAAATCCTTCTTAAAGAGACAGCGCACAGTGTGACCGACACTAGACGAGCAGCCCTTTACAGCGCCGTGTGTTTGAGAAAGAGAAGCACAAGGGAACACGTCAACGCAGAACCACGGAGGAACGCGGCCTCACCCGTCTTGGCGAAGCCGACGAGGTGCCGCGTCACGAGGTCCCGGAAGTCCCGGTCCCGGTCCGAGGGCGGCTTCCCCAGAAGGAACTCCAGCCCGCCGAAAAACGCCACGGCGTCCAGGCCGTGGAAGGAGAAGCGGCCGGGGAACGGCAGCAGGTCGGAGGTCACGTCGACCGGGCCGGAGGGCGTGTGCCTCACCACGTACCGGTACACGGGGCTGTGGAGGGCCGCTGGGCACGGGACAGGATGTGTGTGTATATATCATTATGTATTAGTCCCACAGTAAAGCATTATTACATACACAGATGGAATAATACAAGTGTATAAAAAGTACTTAAATGTATTATATATAGCACCAGATGAACGTAATAATTAAAGTGGCCAAAAGTGATTAGAGTGTTATAAGTGTTTGTGGTCTACTGTGAGCTCAGCTTGTTATGCAGCCTGACAGCAGCGGGAAGGAAGGACTTTCGGTATGTGTATATATATATATATATATATATATATATATATATATATATATATATATATATATATATATGTATATGTATATATATATATATATATATATATATATATATATATATATATATATATATATATATATTTATATTTATAATTATATATATGAATGAATCCACTAAAAAGTCACCTCATTTGCATATTTAAATATACCATTTCATAAACGTGTAATACAATAAATAATACTCTTAATGTCAGCAATGAAGTGGTGAAGTTTCATGTTAATATTTAATTGTTTTACCCTTTACCTGTCTTTTTATTGAATATCTGAGTCATAATGTCCCATTTGAGGACAATAAAATGCTTATGGGGCTTGAAATCCCGTATTCACGGTGGATCCAGATTGGCCGTTAATCTGCACACAGAACAATAACAGACTGTGCAACATATAAAACCCAATGAACCATGCAGAAGAAAAAAGATCACCCAGCATGCCTTGCAGTTGCCTCTCACAACAGATAAATGTCAGAGCGTCAGAGTCCAAAGGGTTTGAAATGAAGTGATGATAGAGTGACGTCTGCACAATGAAAGATGAATATGTAAAGATTATTATGTAAAGACGGATATGTAAAGATGGATATGTAAAGATGGATATGTAAAGATGGATATGTAAAGATTATTATGTAAAGACGGATATGTAAAGATTATTATGTAAAGATGGATATGTAAAGATGGATATGTAAAGATGGATATGTAAAGATTATTATGTAAAGACGGATATGTAAAGATTATTATGTAAAGATGGATATGTAAAGATTATTATGTAAAGACGGATATGTAAAGATTATTATGTAAAGATGGATATGTAAAGATGGATATGTAAAGATTATTATGTAAAGATGAATATGCAAAGATGAATATGTAAAAGATTATTATGTAAAAGATGATTATGTAAAGATGAATATGTAAAGATTATTATGTAAAGATGGATATGTAAAGATTATTATGTAAAGATGAATATGTAAAGATTATTATGTAAAATATCATTATGTAAAAGATGAATATGTAAAGATGAATATGTAAAAGATGAATATGTAAAATAGTATTATATAAAAGATGAATATGTAAAGAAGAGTATGTAAAGATGAATATGTAAAAGATGAATATGTAAAATATGAATATGTAAAGATGAGAATGTAAAGATGAGTATGTCGAACTGTTGAATTATCACCACTTATTGATGTTCTCTCCAGGTGGAGCGCAGTGAGCTCTCACCTGCAGCGCTCCGGGCCAGCTCGTTGTTGGGGCAGGTGACCCTGATGTCGGACGCCATGGTGGTGTAGGCCCTCTCCGGGCAGCGGTCCAAGGTGGGGCAGGGGGCGGAGCTTGGATACAGCTTCAACGCCTCCTCGGCGAGACGCCCACCGAAGGACTGAAGTCTATCTGTGAGGAGCAGACGATCCACACGGGAATAACAGGAACATTTAACCTTCAGAACTCGGAGTTCCACAGGGCGCGATTCTCGGTCCTGCACTATTTCCTACTTACACACTTCCTTTGGGTGAGATAATCCGTTTGTATAATATTATCATTATACAAACTATGGGCGACTGTGGCTCAGTGGTTAGCATGCACGTTTTTTTATTCAGAGGATTGGCGGTTCGAGCCCCGGCTCCGCTAGTCCACGTCGATGTGTCCATGAGCAAGACACTTAACCCCTAACTGCTCCCCGTTGCTGTGTCTACGCTGTATAGAGCAAACATGTAAGTCGCTTAGGATAAAGCGTCAGCTAAATGAAATGTAATTAATGTGCACTGTTATGCAGACGACACGCAACTTTATGTTCCGCTGACCGGGAGTGACATCACACAAATTATAATACGCCGTTTATTGTCTCTGTAATATTAAACGCTGGATTTCACTAAATGAGTTTTTTTTTCACTAAAACTTTCCCGGCTGCAATTTGTTTGTGATCTTTGTTATACAGAAAAATCACCAAGGTATTACAATTAAGCTTTTTCCAATAAAGGAATATTGCAAAACGGTATTGTGTTATTTTACTCTCTTTCTGCACTAAAGACGTGTTCCAGTTCTTTGCTTCCAGTCCTGATGGTTCTGTTTCTAAAGAGGAGCAGGACTTGTATTTTGGGTCCACGCTGATCCCAGAGCAGTTACCTGTTACAAACCACTCGTAGTCGCCCCAGGTCCACGCGGAGATGTTCGCCGCCGTCGGGCTGCAGAGGGGAACACAGGAGTGTCAGTGCGGTGAGACCCTGAACCTGAACCTGACCCTGAACATGAACCTGACCCTGAACATGAACCTGAACCTGAACCTGAACCTGAACATGAACCTGACCCTGAACATGAACCTGAACCTGAATATGAACCTGACCCTGAACATGAACCTGACCCTGAACATGACATTTTACCTGACCCTGAACATGAACCTGATCCTGAACATGAACCTGATCCTGACCTGACCATGAACCTGAACCTGATCCTGATCCTGGCCCTGACCATGAACCTGATCCTGGCCCTGACCATGAACCTGAACCTGATCCTGATCCTGGCCCTGAACCTGAACATGATCCTGACCTGAACATGAACCTGACCCTGAACATGAACTTTTACCTGACCCTGAGCCTGGACCAGGTGAGCTCACCTGAAGTCGACCTCCTGCTCCGTGGTCCCCACCACGAAGGGAACGTCGCTGTAGCCTCCTTTCTTCTTCTGCTCCCACACCTCGAGAGGCGGAGCCTCCAGGACGTAGCCGTCCACCACGCCGACCGGGCCGACGAAGCGCCCCCTGGTGGGCAGATCCATCGAGTCGTCCGCGGCCCGGGACGGGTAGTCCTGCAAGAGGGAAGTATCCAGACAGTATTATATTATTATATATTATATTATAGCGTAATAGTTAAATCATTCACTGTTGTATGGTTTGTAATGTTTATCTGATGTTGGTAAATACTGTTATTTAAACAATTAAAATAGAGCGTATAAAAGGACTTACATTTGTTTTAACAACACAGCAACCGATTTATTTTTGGTATTATCTTTTATACACTTTTTCATAAAAAAGTGTTAATGTTGTAAAAAAATAAAATAATAATAAATACAAATAAAAAATGAAGCAGAAATAGATAAATAAACTGTAATCAGTTGGTAAAAAAAGACAAAAACCATAAAATAAATGTAATCCAGAATCAGTTGATAAAATGACATGAAATACATTTTATTTCACTCTTATATTTATCTTTATCGAGCTCATTTTGTCGTTCAGCTAATTCATGTCATGAAACTGTTGTTGTTGTTTTTAGGTGAACTTTCCATTTATTTAATTATTTAATTTTAGCAGAAAAATATCAAAATGTCTCTCATGTCTGAATGTTCATTTGATCAAAATCAAGTTTTATAACTAAAACTCACGTTTTTATTCAAATTCATAAGTTTGGACATGAATTAACTAAACAATCTTCAGCCTTAACATCTTAAAATGAACGATAGAGTTTTATTAGAAAGTTTCATCCGTGTCCGGACTTTTTAAAAGTGAATTTATTACAATAATGTGACATTTTAAAGAGCGTAATAACCTCGACATGATGGTCACTGACTGAGCTCGTCCGTTTAATACATCCCATAAAACAAATGAGTCATAATTCATCTTGCATTCATCAATGTTGAATGCAAGATTTTCTTTTTCATCCAATAAATTCACAGAATTAAAAACTTTCATTCTGGTGCTTTGGGCGTAATAATCCACCAAAAGGTCTCAATGCATCACATATTTTATGAAATCCTCCAACATAAAAGTGGATATAACTGTATTGTCCAGTCCGACCTGCAGCACCCGGCTGACGGACAGGCGCTGGAGGCAGGCCCGGTCCCGGCAGCCCGTCTTCTGCAGGAACGCCAGGTTGTCGGCCTCGGCGCGCTGCAGAGACGCGTTGAGGACGGACGCGCCGCTCATGTCCACGGCCGCGCGGAAGAGACCGACCGCCAGCGGAGACGCCATCAAGGTCCACACCGACGTGCCGCCTGCCAAGAACAACCCATGAGCGTCTTCTCTTTGACTCTCCTCTCTCTGACTCTCCTCTCTTTGACTCCTCTCTTTGACTCCTCTCTGACTCCTCTCTCTGACTCCTCTCTCTGACTCTCCTCTCTCTGACTCCTCTCTTTGACTCCTCTCTCTGACTCCTCTCTCTGACTCTCCTCTCTCTGACTCTCCTCTCTCTGACTCTCCTCTCTCTGACTCTCCTCTCTCTGACTCATTGACTCCTCTCTCTGACTCCTCTCTCTGACTCCTCTCTCTGACTCCTAGGCTCCTCTCTCTGACTCCTCTGAACGCGGGAATCAAACTGGTGCAGAATTATTCAAATGCACGACACCGTTCAGAAGAGTCGCTCCCAAAGGCTTCACATATTTTATTAGGTCGCTTAAAAGTGGCAGACTCTTTTCCATCCTCTTCTATCGAAAAGCTACGACAATTAACTTGTATATTCTCTGGATTCTGGCGCCCCCTGGTGGACTAAAGTGGTCGTGTTTGCAGCAGGGTCCTTCATGGCCCCTCAGGAATGAACTGAGACTGATGGTAAAGGTTCCTCAATGTGACTTTAACATCTGCAGTTCACTTTTTGGCCACAGGAGGGAGCCTGAATGTTCGGTAAAGAACGGCTGGAGAACATAACGGTAAATAAAGTTAAATAACGGTTGAATGACGATTATATAACAGTCACATTTCATACCCGAGCCTTGTCCAAATATGGTGACTTTCTCAGGATCTCCCCCGAACACGTGGATGTTCCTCTGGACCCACTTCAGGGCTGCGATCTGGTCCAGGAAGCCATAGTTCCCTGAGGAGGAGGAGGATGAGGAGGAGGAGGAGGAGGAGGAGGAGGAGGAGGAGGAGGAGGATGAGGAGGAGGAGGAGGAGGAGAATGAAGAGGTAAACCACAATGTGGCCTCGTTTCCGTCAGCGTCCCACTTTCAGAAACCAAACTAGCTCACTGAACTAAACGTAACTCTTCTCAGGCTGAGGAAGGCTGTAAACTGTAAACTATGAACTATGATTATAAACTATATAGAACCTTCTCTCAGTGTATATATATATATATATATATATATATATATATATATATATATATAAATAAACACACCCGAGGTGTTCTTTGCAGACCCCTCTCTCAGGACCTCCAGAGCCAGGAAGCCCAAGGCGTGGGTCCGGTGGTTGAAGCTGACGTAGACGGCCTGCGTGGCAGCGGCCAGCTCCTCCGTGGGCGAGCCGCGGCCTCCACTGAGCGCGTGCAGAGCGCCGCCGGGGATCCACACCAGGACGGGCAGCCGGGCGCCGGTCCTCAGCGACGGCGTCCACACGTTGAGGAACAGGCAGTCCTCCTGGCCGGCCACGCCGCCGCCGCGCCGCTGTGGCCGAGGACACGCGCTGCCGAAGCGGCTGGCGTCCGTCACGCCGCCCGGGCAGCGCGGCGCCGCCGGGGCAGCCCAGCGCCGCCCGGCAACCGGGGGGGCCGCGTACGGGACGCCCTTAAAGGAGTAGGCGCCATTATGCTGGGGGGGCAACAGGGACGTGAGGGGGGAGACACACCATACCATGAATTATCACTTCTGCTATGTAGTGTATACTTATATTATATATGAATATATGTATACTATACGAATATATGTATATATTTATATACATTTTCTAAATAAATATATTATATATAAATATATTTAAAATTTTTACGAATATGTACATATCATTTATATATATATATATATATATATATATATATATGTTTGTTATAATTTCTGCTGTTATTTATTTATTATATTTATATAATTTATTGTTAGAGAAGTGAGTTTCTGTCATTGAAAACTAAACTCAAATGAAAACTAATTCATAATTCTGTTTAATTTTTGCCATTTACAATTCTCTTCTGAATCTTTTTCACCCATTGAACAGATTCATATTATTTCTAAAAGGTTGCTGGTCATATTTAGACTCACGTGTCGTCCCCTGAACGCGCCGCAGTCCGTGGACACCTGGGCGACGCCCGGCGGCAGCGTCTGGGCCAGGTAGCACAGGTAGGCGGCGAGGGAGAGCAGCGCCGCCACGCCGAGGCCGACCAGCAGGAGGCAGCGCCGCGACAGCACCAGCAGGGGGCTGATGTAGCTCCTGTGCCGGACGAACCGCGGCTCCTCCTGCTCCTCGGCCTCCTGCACCAGGTAACGGTACTCCGTCCTCTCCGGGACCTCGAACGCATCTTCATCCATCTTCACTCTGAGACACGAGAACCGGTTTCATTCATGAGGACCAGAGGCATAACGGACCGGGATCCATCCCACCGAGAACCAACAGGAGGAGAGCTAGTAATGTTAGCAGCACCGCTAACAGAGAACCAACAGGAGGAGAGCTAGTAATGTTAGCAGCACCGCTAACAGAGAACCAACAGGAGGAGAGCTAGTAATCTTAGCAGCACCGCTAACAGAGAACCAACAGGAGGAGAGCTAGTAACGTTAGCATCACCGCTAACAGAGAACCAACAGGAGGAGAGCTAGTAACGTTAGCAGCACCGCTAACAGAGAACCAACAGGAGGAGAGCTAGTAACGTTAGCAGCACCGCTAACAGAGAACCAACAGGAGAGCTAGTAACGTTAGCATCACCGCTAACAGAGAACCAACAGGAGGAGAGCTAGTAACGTTAGCATCACCGCTAACAGAGAACCAACAGGAGGAGAGCTAGTAACGTTAGCATCACCGCTAACAGAGAACCAGCGAGGCTCTCTTCAGTTTCATGGCGATGCGTTCAGGCTCTGCTCAGTGAAATAATTGTACATTTATATTTTATATTTTGTTATGCAGTTTATTTTAATATTCTTGACAAACACACACACGAGTTTGAGTGATGGAACATAATCACACTTTTTAGTATTATCTAATTATGTAAAATATTATTGTGGAATAAGTACACAAACGAATATTTATATTTATTTGTTTGTTATCTATGTGCCTTAAAACAACTTTACACTTTAAAAAAGTATTTCAAAATAAAACATTAATGCAATAATAATATTAGGCTCGTTCGAGATGAGCCAGTTCTGGCTCATCTTGAACGAGCCTCGTGTAATACATCTGAAAAGGGCATTTTTTTAATTGATAAGTCACGTGATGTTGAAAAGGACACGCACGTGCATAAACACGCGCGCGCACGCACACACACACACACATTTTGTAAACAGGAAGCAGAAACAAAACAATACCCTGACCGGAAGTGCAGAGGAACTTTAACTCTGATTCTAACAGATGAACCTCAAAGTAACGTTTTTTTTATTAAGTATTAAACAACATAATTAATGAAGCCTCTTGTGTCGCATTACAGCCAGAAGAGCAAACTAAAACACTATTTTTTAAAACACAGTGTTTTCTGTCGTCTCTTCTGTGTACTTTGAACTTCCGGTACCTCGACGGACTTCTTTGAGATCAAAGTACTTCTTTACTCACCATTTCCGGTCACCACGCGCATATGAAGAGTGAACTCCAGTTTATGAGGACTTCTGTGAAACTGTTATTTCTCCCCGCAGCAGGAGGGGCGGGGCTTTACGTGCGTTTACGCGATGACGTCACAAGGCGCCGCGTGCCCGATGCGCGTCCTCGTGGCTCCGTGGATGTTTCAAGCGGATGTCCAACATCATTAAAGGAGGAAACCCTTTCAGAGTAAAACGTGACTAACATGTTTTGAAGGAAAATATCTTATTTCTGTTCACAGTTTATGGCTTTTAAATGAAGAACTTCATCAATATGGCGCCACGAACATAAACAACAACAAGAAGGCAGTACAACATGAATATGTTTTTGTATTAATATTATTGTTGTTGTTGTTACTATTATTGTCATTACATCATTTTAATTCATGGTTAAAACTATAAATATATTTAAAAAAAATCAATATGATAAATAAATAGAAATAAAATAAAATAAAAACTAGATATAAAATATAAAATAAATAAATAAAAATAGTCATGGCCAAATCACGAGGCTTCACAACGTCCACAAACCAGCGAGTGTCCTGAAGTATGAAAAATAATACAAGTTTGATTGAAACCGCTTTAGTCTTCAAACGTTTTAAAGTATAAGTGCTCGGCCGTCACGAGCTGTAAACCAGATATTGTTTTCATGAACAGGATGAAGCGCTTTGCTTCAAGGCTTTCTCTCTTTCATGTCTTTAACCTTTTAACTTTTTAAAGCTGCTATTCATGTTTTCTTCTAAGTGGCACTCAAGTAGACTTTTTGTGAATTAAATTGAAAGCTAAATGGAAGAAGTATCTCAGAATGAAGGTTTCAGAAAGAAAAACCTTTGAGAAGAGAAAACACAAGTTCAAGGTTATTTCCCAGAAGAAAGAAAAACCTCGTTCAAGATCTCGTTAACATTTTACCTATCACGGAAATAAATGAAGATTCAGACTTTGTAAAGAAGAGAAGAAACATGAAATATAGAGAGATGACTGAGGAGCAGAGAGCATGAGGAGAAACATGAAATATTTGTGTTAGCATCTCTGTTAGCAGCTATGTTCGTATCTGTTAGTATCTCTGCGAGCATCTCTGTTAGCAGCTCTGTTAGCAGCTATGTTAGCAGCTATGTTAGTATCTCTGTGAGCATCTCTGTTAGCATCTCTGTTAGCATCTTTATGATGCTCATATCTATGAGCATCTCTCTTAGCTGCTGTGTGAGCATCTCGGTTAGCATATATGTTAGCATCTCTATTAGTATCTCTGTTAGCAGCTGTGTTAGCATCTCTGTTAGCAGCTGTGTTAGCATCTCTGTTAGCATCTCTGTTAGCAGCTGTGTTAGCATCTCCGAGTTGTGTTTCTGATCCAGCTCGAACTGAGTGTGGCTGGTTCCACGACCTTGCTGGTGACCTTGCTGGTGACCTTGCTGTGTCCTCTGGCTCGTTCACAGCTCACCTCCTGCCCTGGTCTTTGTTTTGGAGCCAGACCTCGTCGCCCTTTGGCTAAACAAAGTCCAGCTGTAAACAACACAACCACAGAGAACCACTGTGTTCCAGCCAGACGAGTAAATGCCAGCGCGCCCCGGGGGTCTTTACATCTTTACATGCCGACAAAATAGATCCAGAATGATGACGTTGGAGGGATGGTCCGTCAGTGTTGAAGACTTGCAGACTTCTGGAGCTCAAGCTGCCGCATAATAATCATATTTATTAATACGCTTATTTATTAATGAGACAAATATCTTCCTTTTGAACCCCTGAGTCTTCTCCCTGCTGAACTCCAGCCGGCTCGGTTCCTTTTGAAGAGAGCATTGGTTCTGTTTGGCTTTGCAGACCTCAGAAGACATGAGAAGAAAGTTGTTGTAGTTGTAGTTGTTGTTATTGTTGTTGTTGTTGTTGTTGTTGTTGTTGTTGTCAGATGCTGCAACGTCTTCTTGGTTTGTTTGTTTGATTTTGGAGAAATTTCAGAGGTTTGACTCAGACGCCTTGAGAGATGTGCTTTAGGAAAGTTCTTAAAGTTTTAAAATCTTTATTTAGGCTACACACACACACACACACACACACACACACACACACACACACACACACACACACACACACACACACACACACACACACAATCAAGTAGCATCTGTGGGATTATTGTGACATGTTGTTGTTGTTGTTTTCCTAGGAAGTTAAAAGTCTGCTGATCAGCTGCTCTCTCTCTACGTCTGCATCTACGTGAACTCAGATGCTTTCAGCGTGTGTGTGTGTGTGTGTGTGTGTGTGTGTGTGTGTGTGTATGTGTGTGTGTTAGTTTGAATCCTCTGGGAGTCAGCAGCACAAACCTCCTAACAAGACTCCATCCTCCCTCCTCCTCCTCCTCCTCCTTCTCCTCCTCTTCGTCCTTCTCGACTTCTTCCTCCTCCTCCCCCTCCTCTTCCTCTTCTCCTCCTCCTCCTCCTCCTCCTCTTCCTCTTCTCCTCCTCCTCCTCCTCCTCCTTAATTGCACCTCCTCTTTGTGAATAATGGATGCTCGTCTAAGTGGAGGATGAAATATTAAGAGGCCAAGAACGCGCCACGCCAAGTCTATTCTGGAAGGAGGAAGGAACCAGAGAGGATGCTGGGAGCTTGTTTGTGGTCCTTCTTCATCTCTGCTGAAGTACGACGTGAGGAGATTCCTCAGATGTTTGACTCCAACATAATTAATGTTTTCATTCCATAATGCAGCATCAGAAAGATGCAGACACGAGACGAGCATTTGAAAAAGAGGATTCCCATTAGATCGCCGTTGGGCATGAAGCTACAAAATAATTGCTTGTGCTTCAGAAAAAAATCCTGCTTTTGAGAATCAGAGGCCGCATGAACATGTGATATTTATTATCTTTCACGTTGTAGCATTACGATGTAGCGTTACATTGTAGCGTTACGTTGTCGCGCTACGTTGTCGCGTTACATTGTAGCGGTACATTGTAGCGGTACATTGTAGCGGTACATTGTAGCGTTACATTGTGGCGTTACATTGTGGCGTTACATTGTGGCGTTACATTGTGGCGTTACATTGTGGCGTTACATTGGTGCGCTATGTTGTTGCATTCTGTTGTTGTGCTACGTTGTTGCATTCCGTTGTTGTGCTACGTTGTTGCATTACGTTGTTGTGCTACGTTGTCGCGCTACGTTGTCGTGCTACGTTGTCGTGCTACGTTGTCGCGTTACATTGTAGCGTTACATTGTGGCGTTACATTGTGGCGTTACATTGGTGCGCTATGTTGTTGCATTCTGTTGTTGTGCTACGTTGTTGCATTACGTTGTTGTGCTACGTTGTTGCATTACGTTGTTGTGCTACGTTGTTGCGCTACGTTGTTGCATTCCGTTGTTATGCTACGTTGTTGCATTACGTGGTTGCGCTACGTTGTTGCGTTACATTGTAGCCTTGCGTTGTAGCATTATGTTGTTGCGCTACGTTGTTGCGCTACGTTGTTGCGCTACGTTGTTGCGCTACGTTGTTGCGCTACATTGTTGCGCTACGTTGTTTCGCTACGTTGTTTCGCTACGTTGTTTCGCTACGTTGTTTCGCTACGTTGTTTCGCTACGTTGTTTCGCTACGTTGTTGCGCTATGTTGTTGCGCTACGTTGTTGCGCTATGTTGTTGCCCTATGTTTTTGTGCTACATTGTTGTGCTACATTGTAGCGTTACGTTGTTGCGCTACGTTGTTGCGCTACGTTGTTGCGCTACGTTGTTGCGCTACGTTGTTGCGCTACGTTGTTGCGCTACGTTGTTGCGCTACATTGTAGCGTTACATTGTTGCGCTATGTTGTTGCGCTATGTTGTTACGCTACGTTATAGTATTACGTTGTTGCGCTATGTTGTTGCACTACGTTGTTGCACTACGTTGTTGTGCTACGTTGTTGCATTGCGTTGTTGCATTACGTTATTGCATTATGTTGTTGCGCTACGTTGTTTCGCTACGTTGTTTCGCTACGTTGTTGCGCTACGTTGTTGCGCTACGTTGTTGCGCTACGTTGTTGCGCTACGTTGTTTCGCTACGTTGTTTCGCTACGTTGTTTCGCTACGTTGTTTCGCTACGTTGTTGCGCTACGTTGTTGCGCTACGTTGTAGTTGTACGTTGTTGCGCTACGTTGTTGCATTCCGTTGTTGTGCTACATTGTTGCATTACGTTGTTGCGCTACGTTGTTGCGCTACGTTGTTGCGCTATGTTGTTGCGCTACGTTGTTGCGCTACGTTGTTGCGCTACGTTGCTGCGCTACGTTGTTGGGGTCCGTTGTTGCATTACGTTGTTGCATTACGTTGTTGTGTTACGTTGTTGCATTATGTTGTTGCATTATGTTGTTGCGTTACGTTGTTGCGTTACGTTGTTGCTTCACGTTGTTGCATTACGTTGTTGCATTATGTTGTTGCGCTACGTTGTTGCGCTACGTTGTTGCGCTACGTTGTTGCGCTACGTTGTTGCGCTACGTTGTTGCGCTACGTTGTTGCATTGTGTTGTTGCGCTACGTTGTTGCATTACGTTGTTGCATTACGTTGTTGCGCTACGTTGTTGAATTATGTTGTTTGGCCACGCCTCTCTCTTTTAAGAGTCACTCGGTTTTATACTATTACTATTACTTTTTAATGAATGAAGTGATGAACAACTTTTAATTTATGCAAAGATTTGTTCTTCAGCAGGAGCGACGCACAACATGGAGGTGAAACTAGAAAGTGTTATGATTAATTACCATAATCTCCACATTCATCATATACATAATTTAGGCCCGAATTATAACTCCTTCTAGCAGAACTGTAACTTCATTTTTATTTTTCCTGGAATAATGTGACATTTTTCTTTATATTTCTTGTATGATCACATTATTATTATTATTATTATTATTATTATTATTATTATTATTATTATTATTATACTGTATTATTTTGATATCAATATAGAATCTAAAACTATTCATACTAATTCCCAAATATATCGATGCATGAGTGTGTGTGTGTGTGTGTGTGTGTGTGTGTGTGTGTATGTTGTATGCAGTGGTGAGTAGGCTTCTAAATTGTCTCTCGAGGACGTTGGCGCCCACTGTGGACTGAAGTGGAAGTGTTTCTGAGCACCAGGCTCCATTTAAAAACACATTTTACTGCAGCGGGTCTCACTGATGGTCTGGTTCACGTAAGTAGGTCACACAGCAGCATCAGCATTACAGAAATGTTCCTCACAGTCACTTTAAATCATTCCTTTTAGTTAATTCTCTGCTGCTGTTTTTCTCACATTAAAGCTCCGCACAGCAACAGCTGGTTTAAATGATCTTTTAATCTTAATTAAAACTTGTAAAAAGAAAAAAGGCCTCAAGCCTCTGAAAGTGAGTTGCAGGAGCTCCGCTCCACCTGTTTGCTGGTAAAAAAGAAGGTAAAAACACGGAGATAAGTTGTGCTCTGCATCCACAATGAGTCACGCCGCATGAAAACACAAAATAATGTTCACCCATTTACATTTCCTCCACCAAAGGCATAAGAGGGGAGCGTTGTTATTCCTCGTGGGAGATTCTGCAGAAATAACTGGCTGTGCCTCCAGTCGGCAGGAGAAAGCATTAGTATGCTGCAGAGGACCGGAGACCTTTGTGGGATCCAGACTGAAGGCCCATTAGAGCTGAACCTGCAGCCCAGAGGCCGGGGCACAGACGCCCCTAACGACCCGAGTCCGGCTCAACCGCCGCGTAGGTGGAGATGAAAGGAGGCGCCATGACGCTGCTTCATAACCAGCTGTGCACGCCGTCCGCTGCTGCAGCTGAACTATAGTGTTCTGAAAATGTAGCGCTACGTTGTATCGTTGTATCGTTGTTGCGCTACATTGTTGCACTACATTGTTGCGCTACTTTGTTGCGCTACTTTGTTGCGCTACTTTGTTGCGCTACTTTGTTGCGCTACTTTGTTGTGCTACGTTTGCTGCGCTATGTTGTTGCACTAAGTTGTTGCACTACGTTGCTGCGTTACGTTGCTGTGCTATTTTGCTGTGCTACGTTGTTGCGCTACGTTGCATCGTTACATTGTTGCGTTACGTTGTTGCGTTACGTTGTTGCGTTACGTTGTCAGGGCTCTCAAGTGTCACGCATTGAGCGTGACTGTCACGTATTTCGGTCTTAAGCCACGCCCTCCCGCCACACATCGTATTTCTCACGCTGAAAAAAACCTCTAGGCTATTTAATGTGCCGCAGCACAAACATGACCTGGTCGCTGCCCTCACCATGGAGGAATCAAGCACGTCTCCCCGAATCCCCTGCCAATCAAAAAAAAGAAATGGGCGACAAGAATAGCCAATCAGAAAAACGTATCTGTTGTATCTGGGTGAAATGTAGTCCCTCTCTTTCTCTCTCTCTCCCTCCCTTACGTTGTTGCGTTACGTTGCTGCGTTACGTTGCTGCGTTACGTTGCTGCGTTACGTTGCTGCGTTACGTTGCTGCGTTACGTTGTTGCGTTACGTTGCTGCGTTACGTTGCTGCGTTACGTTGTTGCGTTACGTTGCTGCGTTACGTTGCTGCGTTACGTTGCTGCGTTACGTTGCTGCGTTACGTTGTTGCGTTACGTTGTTGCGTTACGTTGTTGCGTTACGTTGTTGCGTTACGTTGCTGCGTTACGTTGTTGCGTTACGTTGTTGCGTTACGTTGCTGCGTTACGTTGCTGCGTTACGTTGCTGCGTTACGTTGTTGCGTTACGTTGCTGCGTTACGTTGTTGCGTTACGTTGCTGCGTTACGTTGTTGCGTTACGTTGCTGCGTTACGTTGCTGCGTTACGTTGTTGCGTTACGTTGTTGCGTTACGTTGTTGCCTAACACTTCATAACCAGCTGTGCACGCTGCCCGCTGCTGCCGGAATTATAGTGTTCTGAAAATATGAATTATTATCAGACTCTTTCTTCCTCACAGTCTCTGATGAAGCTTCATGTTGGGGGTCACTTTTCATCTGTGATGTGACGTTTTCTTTACATCTAGAACTCAGTCACAGTGGAAAGAATAGAACAATTAGTACTAGAATTTTTGGAAAGCTGTCATAGTATAAAGATGAACATAAAGCCTGAGTAAACAAACCGAGCAGTGGAGTCCCAAAACCAGGAAATCAGAACGCTGTCACTTCCTGTTCCCCTCGTCTCAAACCTCTGCCTCCATGTATCCGCTGCATCTATCTCTTCCTTCACATCTTTCATGAACAATCCTCTGGAACAGCATGAATATGTATTGCGGTGGCGGCCTGTGTCGCGCGCGGTGGGTAAACTCTGACAGATGAACAGCGTGAGCGTGTGAACAGAAGGAAGCCGGCGTTCCTCGGGCCCGCGGCCGCTCCATCACCGCGCCGGCTTTTAATCAGCAGCAGCTGCAGAAGGTTGTGCTTTCCACGCTGACTGTGTTTGACAGGGGTGTGAATAATTAGGCCTCCCACATCGCTGCAGAGGGATGATGAATTATGAGCCAGCTGTTCTTCACACGTTCGCCTCGCGGACACGAGCTGTGTTGGGCTTTGTCTCGGATCTGTGCGCTCGGCTCCAACATTTGGACTTGATGAGGAGAATTAGGGGAACCTTCCTCAAATAACGGGAATCCCGGGATGCCGACACAGAGATCCAAACTCACTTCCTCTTTTTGTTCCTGTAACTGAAATGCAATCACTCATTTTGTGTTTCTGTCATTAGTGAAGCAGACAACAGCAAAACCTTCTTACCTATTGACCGCCAACGGGGTCTTATTCTCCCGATGGCTTCAAGTTCGTTGTCGGGCTACGTTGTAGTCGCGCTACGTTGTAGTCGCGCTACGTTGTAGTCGCGCTACGTTGTCGCGCTACGTTGTCGCGCTACGTTGTTGCGCTACGTTGTCGCGCTACGTTGTAGTCGAGCTACGTTGTAGTCGAGCTACGTTGCCGGGCTACGTTGTCGCGCTACGTTGTCGCGCTACGTTGTCGCGCTACGTTGTCGCGCTACGTTGTCGCGCTACGTTGTCGCGCTACGTTGTCGCGCTACGTTGTCGCGCTACGTTGTAACATCAATTTATGGTGGCTGGGTTGAAAAATCCATTGAATTTAGTCCTGATAAATATTTATTATTGTTAATTACAAACATGACATGAAGCACATGGTATGCAGTTGAGTAATAATATGTTGTAGAGCTGGTTTTCATTTATTAACGACTTTTCACTGTCTTCTTCTTACTGTGGTCCCATCCATAGGCTCTACGTTTCACATTACAGGCACATTGTGACCTAAATTCTATTTTTTCTTTTGCTCTCATGAAACACAGATCTGACTTTATTCCAGTCAGATCTGTGCCACTTCCGTATGTAAATCTGCTACATATCTGAGTACATGTGTGTTTGTCCAGGCTACAAACTCACTAGAGCTGCATCCAGAGTATTCATTTACATTTCAAATGGGAAAAAGACGATTTTTTGTTACATTATTTATGTATGCTGCTAGACGCCCTGTTGACACCGTAGAGGACCTCTCTCAAGTTTCTGCTGCAACGAATATTGTTTTTGAAATGCTAAATGCAGACAAATATGGATTTAAGCAGAATATTTCATGAGATAAAACATGAAATGGTTAAATATATCTTTTATCAACAAATGAGTACGGCCCTCATCAAAACTCTTTTAACGTAAAAAACACATACTTCAATGCCTACCCCAAGCGAAGGAGTTCAAGTATCTCGGGGTCTTGTTCACGAGTGAGGGTAAGGTGGAGCGGGAGATCGACAGACGGATCGGTGCGGCTGCAGCAATAAAACAGGCGCTGTACCGGTCCGTCCTGGTGAAGAGGAGCTGAGCCGGAAGGCTACGTTTTTCTGATCTGAACCAGACCTTCTGAGACTTGAACCAGACCCTCTGAGACCTGAACCAGACCCTCTGAGACCTGAACCAGACCACATGAGATCTGAACCAGACCTTCTGAGACTTGAACCAGACCCTCTGAGACCTGAACCAGACCACATGAGATCTGAACCAGACCTTCTGAGACTTGAACCAGACCCTCTGAGATCTGAACCAGACCTTCTGAGACTTGAACCAGACCCTCTGAGACCTGAACCAGACCCTCTGAGACCTGAACCAGACTACATGAGATCTGAACCAGACCTTCTGAGACTTGAACCAGACCCTCTGAGACCTGAACCAGACCCTCTGAGACCTGAACCAGACCACATGAGATCTGAACCAGACCTTCTGAGACTTGAACCAGACCCTCTGAGACCTGAACCAGACCACATGAGATCTGAACCAGACCTTCTGAGACTTGAACCAGACCCTCTGAGATCTGAACCAGACCTTCTGAGACTTGAACCAGACCCTCTGAGACCTGAACCAGACCACACGAGACCTGAACCAGACCACACGAGACCTGAACCAGACCACCTTACACCTGAACCAGACCGCCGTAGACCTGAACCAGACCACACGAGACCTGAACCAGACCACCATAGACCTGACCTTTCTTCTCTGGTCTCCATTCCTGAAGTTCAACGGTTTATTTGGGGTCAGATTTAAAAGGAGACGTTTTTGATGAAAATATCACAATTTTAAGCTTCATGGATGACACATGATGTGTTCAAGGACCGTCGTAAAGATGATAATCTGACGATTATGACCTTTTTGTGTATGTAGTTTTCATTAAAATAAACATGATTTCCATCCCAGCGGTGACATTTACAAAGAAACGTCCTCTCTCCGATGGTAGAGCTCGTCTTTATCGTCCCTCTCCTCCCGGCTGCAGGAGGAACCAACAAAACATGAACATTAATAAAGAACCTTCATGTTCAAACTCTCCACTGTAGCATCTCAGAGTGAAGCTCGCATGTAATTGGGTGATTTATCCCCCACCTCCTCCTCATCCCGGGGGGAATGCATCTGGGAATCCATGAAAAGGCAAAAGGGTGTAAAACACTGTAAAGAGCAGAGTCATCAATCACCGGGTAAGTTGTGAAGCATTTCAGAGGAGGATGAAGAGGAGGAGGAGGAGGGCTTTAAAGGAATCGCTTATTTCAATTCATAATTGTATCAGTTATGACAAGATATTACACACCAAGTTAAAGGAGTTCAGAGATGTTTTAACAGAAAGAAAGGTGACGGTTCTCCTCCAGTATCCAGTAGAACATGCGACCAGGACTTCAGATGTTTCTCTGATCTCTGATTGTTCAGCATACGAGTCGACTATTGGGTCCACAGCACCAAATGTAACATGTGTACAAATAAACATTGTTTTTGACTATTTTTTAACACCGACATCGG
This sequence comes from Taurulus bubalis, assembly GCF_910589615.1. Classification (NCBI taxonomy): domain Eukaryota; kingdom Metazoa; phylum Chordata; class Actinopteri; order Perciformes; family Cottidae; genus Taurulus; species Taurulus bubalis. Next base: position 1,221,356 of record NC_136603.1, on the reverse strand, counting down.
AAGATGAGCAGCACAGAAACTTCTTCTGGCAGGTTTTGTTTTGCGTTCTCGTGAAACGTAGGTTGTGTGAACGCCATTTAATATTACAATGTAAAGCCTAAGAATACCTTTTCCATCTTTAAATGAGTCGGATGAGGCTGGAACCTCGTGGAGGAACTCAACACCAAAACCAAAGGTCTAAAAATGATGAGGTCTGACTAGGTTTGACTCGGTTTGACTGAGTTTGACTCGGTTTGACTTGCAATGACTTGGTTTGACTAGCTATGACTCGGTTTGACTTGGTTTGACTTGCTATGACTCGGTTTGACTCGGTTTGACTGAGTTTGACTTGGTTTGACTGAGTTTGACTTGGTTTGAATCGGTTTGACTTGCTATGACTCGGTTTGACTTGCTATGACTAGGTTTGACTTGCTATGACTCTGTTTGATTCGGTTTGACTGAGTCTGACTTGGTTTGACTCGGTTTGACTTGCTATGACTCGATTTGACTCGGTTTGACTCGGTTTGACTGAGTTTGACTCGGTTTGACTTGCAATGACTTGGTTTGACTAGCTATGACTCGGTTTGACTTGGTTTGACTTGCTATGACTCGGTTTGACTCGGTTTGACTGAGTTTGACTTGGTTTGACTGAGTTTGACTTGGTTTGAATCGGTTTGACTTGCTATGACTCGGTTTGACTTGCTATGACTAGGTTTGACTTGCTATGACTCTGTTTGATTCGGTTTGACTGAGTCTGACTTGGTTTGACTCGGTTTGACTTGCTATGACTCGATTTGACTCGGTTTGACTCGGTTTGACTGGATGTCAAAATTAAAATCCTAAGAATACCTTTTCCATCTCCTTTAAACGATTCGTATCTCCTGGAACTTCGTGGTGAAACTGGACACCAAACGGTATAGAAATGTTGAAAAGGAAACAATGTATCGACTATCACGGACTGAAAGTAAGTATTCTACAGTATTTCAAAGACGATCAATCCACCTGGAACTGGTTTGAAAGCAGCAGACAGGAGCTCCGGGTCACATGGGAACACACATGAACTCAGCCGGTCCATCAGGAGGCCCGCCGCTCTGTGTGATGGAACGAGGAGAGACGGGGAGGAGATTGATTTGTCCGGCGCCGCCGTGGTGATGGATGCGGAGGAGAACCCGGGAGAGCGCACACAAACACGCCGCGCGGCCGCCCGCCGCTTCTATATTTAACCGTAACAAGACTGGATGAGGTGATGCATTTCAATCCACACGGAGGCGTGATCGCATCACTTCCTGTGCTGATGAGGAAGGAAACCCACTGCTCTGGCCCCTGGTGGTATTTTCTCAGGGGTGGGGGGCATTTTTATGACGTTACAAACTCTTAAATCTGGAGCGTTATTTATTTATTTTCTCAATCAGAGAATTCCAGTCACACAAATGGAGGAAGATGGTTTTATTCCTGTGTGTTTATTTACTGTGTGATTTCAGTCCATCGAAACCTTTTGGTCTAGTCCTGATTCAGGACCTGTTTGTTACTGTGGAGCGGCTACTGGACGTGTCGGAGGGCCTTATATATAACCCTCTTCTACTCACATGTGGCTCTTTATGGCTCGGTTTGACTCAGTGTGACTGGGTTTGATTTGAATTGGCTTGGTTTGACTTGATTTGACTGGGTTTGACTCTTTATGGCTAGGTTTGACTGGGTTTGACTCTTTATGGCTTGGTTTGACTGGGTTTGACTCTTTTTGGCTAGGTTTGACTGGGTTTGACTCTTTATGGCTAGGTTTGACTGGGTTTGACTCTTTATGGCTAGGTTTGACTCAGTTTGACTGGGTTTGACTCTTTATGGCTAAGTTTGACTGGGTTTGACTCTTTATGGCTAGGTTTGACTGGGTTTGACTCTTTATGGGTAAGTTTGACTGGGTTTGACTCTTTATGGCTAGGTTGGACTGGGTTTGACTATTTATGGCTAGGTTTGACTGGGTTTGACTCT
>NC_136603.1:1156891-1214391 GCF_910589615.1 Taurulus bubalis | reverse complement strand
GGGATTAGCCTGCTGATGGCTAACGATCCTCTGATTGGCTCCCTGCTCTTTAATGACACTTAACACTTCTTGAGCTTCTTGAGCTTCTTGAGCGTTGCTGTCGCCGCTGTGACTTCCTGTTTAGTCGCTGGCCGAGTCCTCAGCTTCGTTCCCGTCAGCGTGACGGAGCGCTGGACTGACTCCAGACCAGCTGACGGAGCGCTGGACTGACTCCAGACCAGCTGACGGAGCGCTGGACTGACTCCAGACCAGCTCCTCCGGTGGGACGCGAGTCATTTAGGAAACAAATTGTCTTCGATTACTTTCCAGAATGCTGCTGAAGAGACTCTCCGTCGCGCCGCTGAGACGACGCCAGCATTTTAATAACGGCGCCTGGACTTCCTGTTCTCCTCTTTCCTCCATCTCCTCTTTCCTTCTCCTCCTCTTTTCTTCCTTCTCCTCTTTCCTTCTTCTCTTCTTTCCTTCTCCTCCTCTTTCCTTCCTTCTCCACTTTCCTTATTTTCCTCTTTCCTTCTCCTCTTTCCTTCTCCTCTTTCCTTCTTCTCCTCTTTCCTTCCTTCTCCTCTTTCCTTCTTCTCCTCTTTCCTTCCCTCCTCTTTCCTTCCTTCTCCTCTTTCCTTCTCCTCCTCTTTTCTTCCTTCTCCACTTTCCTTATTCTCCTCTTTCCTTCTCCTCTTTCCTTCTTCTCCTCTTTCTTTCCTTCCTCCCCGTTTCTCCTCCACTAATCAATCTGCAGATAATTCATAAGAAATGGGACATTTTTTAAATTGATTGTATGATTTTAAAGTATTGCATGAAGTAAACCTTGAGAGGCTTCGTTCCGTGATGTTTGAAGGCATTTAAATGTGGTGGTGTTTGGCTCCTTTCCTCTGTAGAGCCTCAGTGAGCAACAGGAAGCAGAGGGTGTTGTAGCTGTTAGAGCCGTCTGATATGAACTCAGTTATTTTAGTTGTTCCTGCAAAATAAATGAATACAAAAACAAGAGTGAATGAATCAATAAAGTTAAAGTGCTTAATGGAGAGAAACACGTTGGTCTTTCTGCTGCAGGTTTTTAAACAAAACGTTCAGAAACACGAATGAAGAAATGTGAGCTTTAATAACAAGAAGCTGTGGATGAATGTTAAACTATTAATAAATGTTAAACTATTAATAAATGTTGTGCTGTTTGTCAACGGACAACAGAAACGAGTCTTCTGAACGAGCAAAGCGTTTTCAACAGACTGCATTGATTATTATTATTAATTTATTTTTAATCTCTGTGTATTTTCTGTTGGAATAAATGTCCTTGTGTGAGGTCAGAGGTCGCTGTCAATCACCTGTTGCCGTGGTTTCCGTCCCACGCCAGCCTTCTGTTCCCGGTCCATCTGAGAGAGAAAGACCTCAGAAACACAAGCAGCACTCTGATGAGCGTGTATATATATATATATATATATATATATATATATATATATATATATATATATATATATATATATATATATATGCTGTATGATGATATATATATGTATATATATATATATATATATATATATATATATATATATATATATATATATATATATATATATATATATATATATATATATATATATATATGCTGTATGATGATATATATATGTATATATATATATATATATATATATATATATATATATATATATATATATATATATATATATATATATATATATATATATGCTGTATGATGATATATATATATATATATATATATATATATATATATATATATATATATATATATATATATATATATATAGAGGAAGAGAGACAGAGAGACAGAGAGGAAGAGAGACAGAGTATATTATATGTATATATATATATATATATATATATATATATATATATATATATATATATATATATATATATATATATATATATATATATATATATATATACCCCTAAGGGCTGGGACAGGTCCAATCTGATTTTTCTCCTTTTCTAGTAAAGATGCATATTAAGTAACTAAGAGAAAGGGTTTAGTTTAGAGCTGGTGAGTGAACACCTCTTCTCTCTTCTCTACTCCTGCACAGAATTGTCAGGCACCCCCCAAAAAACATGCATTCCTACCCCCTCTTTTATACACCAGAGTACATAAGTCTGCTTGTCACCAGAGTGGTACAGAGGAGGTTTCACTACCTTATTTGGTAATACTGCCAATGCATGCTCTTAACAAAGGAGAGAACACTTAACACATCTCATTCAAAAAGAGTATATAACATAGGAACTTATAGCGTCCTATGAATTTCATGTGGTCTAATCACAAACTATAATGAAAATAAAAACCAAACAGTATACATATATTCAAATGGTTATATAGAAAAAGAAAATGATTATATGGTTATAATAGTTAGACCTTTTTACTTTCATATTTTTCCTCGGACACTCAACAACGTACACAGAAGTACACAGAAGTACACAGAAGTACACAGACTGATGTTCAGATGTTCGTGACAAACGTCGACTTCCCGTTTCACAAGTTGTTCTTTTCTGTTTCTGAATCACGGTCGGGAAACATCTCCACAAAGATGCTTCCATGTTTTGGTTGTCGGAAACTGTAGAAAAGTATTTTTCAGATTCTTGCTTCTTGTCACTTTCCCTTTGCATTAAAACATGGAGACAACCAGCACACCATGTTTAAAACTGATGAACAGTTTGGAGAACAAAGTTTTCAAACATCTGTGACACATTGTGAGTCATGCTAGTTATCCTTTTCTCTCCAAGGATGTTTTTGTTTTTCCGCTCATCAACGTTCAGGTTTTCTGCTCTCTTTTGTTCTAAAATATGAGAAGAGTTGTGTGATTGTTTGCCCTCTGGTCCCCGTTGCTGTGCTCATTACCAGCAGCACCAAGCCTCTCATCTACAAGGGTTTCTGTCAAGAGGAGACTGAACGTCTGGAAAGTCAAACTTTGGTTTGCTATTAAAAAAGAGACAGACACCATGGATCATGTGACACACAACATGACATGTTGGTTAAACGGTATTCAGGTTGGACCAACATGGATGCAAGAAACCTGAGTCCATTTAAAGGGCCAGTGTGTTGCATTAAGGGGGAATGGCAGAAATACAATATAATATTATCATAAGTATGTTAACTTGAGTGTGGACTCACCTGAAAGGAAGAAGCATTGTGTTGTTGTTGTTGACTCACTGCCGGAGGAGCAGTGTGATGGAGTGTTATTTCAGTGAGCGGTCAGACCGTACTCATCTCTTCATGATGACATCAATCTGCTGCGTTGCTTTAATCATATTTATCTGAAGAAGGTCAGCTGGTACGTTACATGATGGGGTTCCACCGTTTGACTCCTTGAGCCAAGCTCAATGCTTTGCCTCTTCTGGTTGGCCATTTACCTCTTTATCTCTTTACCTCTTTATCTCTTTACATCTTTATTTATTTACCTCTTTATTTATTTACCTCTTTATCTCTTTACCTCTTTATCTCTTTATCTCTTTACCTCTTTATCTCCTTATCTCTTTATCTCTTTACCTCTTTATCTCTTTACCTCTTTATCTCCTTATCTCTTTACCTCTTTATCTCTTTACCTCTTTATCTCCTTATCTCTTTATCTCTTTACCTCTTTATTTATTTACCTCTTTATCTCTTTACCTCTTTATCTCTTTACCTCTTTATCTCTTTACCTCTTTATTTATTTACCTCTTTATTTATTTACCTCTTTATCTCTTTATCTCTTTACCTCTTTATCTCCTTATCTCTTTATCTCTTTACCTCTTTATCTCTTTACCTCTTTATCTCCTTATCTCTTTATCTCTTTACCTCTTTATTTATTTACCTCTTTATCTCTTTACCTCTTTATCTCTTTACCTCTTTACCTCCTTATCTCTTTATCTCTTTATCTCATTACCTCTTTATCTCTTTACCTCTTTATCTCCTTATCTCTTTACCTCTTTATCTCTTTACCTCTTTATCTCCTTATCTCCTTATCTCTTTACCTCTTTATTTATTTACCTCTTTATCTCTTTACCTCTTTATCTCTTTACCTCTTTATTTATTTACCTCTTTATCTCTTTACCTCTTTATCTCCTTATCTCTTTATCTCTTTACCACTTTATCTCTTTACCTCTTTATCTCCTTATCTCTTTATCTCTTTACCTCTTTATTTATTTACCTCTTTATCTCTTTACCTCTTTATCTCTTTACCTCTTTATCTCTTTATTTATTTACATCTTTATCTCTTTACCTCTTTATTTATTTACCTCTTTATCTCTTTACCTCTTTATCTCTTTATCTCTTTACCTCTTTACCTCTTTATCTCTTTATCTCTTTACCTCTTTATTTATTTACCTCTTTATCTCTTTATCTCTTTACCTCTTTATTTATTTACCTCTTTATCTCTTTAACTCTTTATCTCTTTACCTCTTTATCTCTTTATCTCTTTACCTCTTTATTTATTTACCTCTTTATTTATTTATCTCTTTACCTATTTATCTCTTTACCTCTTCATCTCTTTACCTCTTTATCTCTTTACCTCTTCATTTATATACCTCTTTATCTCTTTACGTCTTTATTTATTTACCTCTTTATCTCTTTACCTCTTTACCTCTTTATTTATATACCTCTTTATCTCTTTACATCTTTATTTATTTACCTCTTTATCTCTTTACATCTTTAATCATTTACCTCTTTATCTCTTTACCTCTTTACATCTTTATCTCTTTACCTCTTTATCTCTTTACATCTTTATCTCTTTACCTCTTTATCTCCTTATCTCTTTATCTCTTTACCTCTTTATTTATTTACCTCTTTATCTCCTTATCTCTTTATCTCTTTACCTCTTTACCTCTTCATCTCTTTACCTCTTTACCTCTTTATTTATATACCTCTTTATCTCTTTACCTCTTTATTTATATACCTCTTTATCTCTTTACATCTTTATTTATTTACCTCTTTATCTCTTTACATCTTTAATCATTTACCTCTTTATCTCTTTACCTCTTTATCTCTTTACATCTTTATCTCTTTACCTCTTTATTTATTTACCTCTTTACCTCTTTATCTCTTTACATCTTTATCTCTTTATCTCTTTACCTCTTTATTTATTTACCTCTCTATCTCTTTAAATCTTTACCTCTTTATTTATTTACCTCTTTATTTATTTACCTCTTTATCTCATTACCTCTTTATCTCTTTACCTCTTTATTTATATACCTCTTTATCTCTTTACATCTTTATTTATTTACCTCTTTATCTCTTTACATCTTTAATCATTTACCTCTTTATCTCTTTACCTCTTTACATCTTTATCTCTTTACCTCTTTATCTCTTTACATCTTTATCTCTTTACATCTTTATCTCTTTACCTCTTTATCTCCTTATCTCTTTATCTCTTTACCTCTTTATTTATTTACCTCTTTATCTCCTTATCTCTTTATCTCTTTACCTCTTTACCTCTTCATCTCTTTACCTCTTTATCTCTTTACCTCTTTATTTATATACCTCTTTATCTCTTTACCTCTTTATTTATATACCTCTTTATCTCTTTACATCTTTATTTATTTACCTCTTTATCTCTTTACATCTTTAATCATTTACCTCTTTATCTCTTTACCTCTTTATCTCTTTACATCTTTATCTCTTTACCTCTTTATTTATTTACCTCTTTACCTCTTTATCTCTTTACATCTTTATCTCTTTATCTCTTTACCTCTTTATTTATTTACCTCTCTATCTCTTTAAATCTTTACCTCTTTATTTATTTACCTCTTTATTTATTTACCTCTTTATCTCATTACCTCTTTATCTCTTTACCTCTTTATTTATTTATCTCTATACCTCTTTATCTCTATACCTCTTTATCTCTTTACATCTTTATCTCTTTACCTCTTTATCTCTTTACATCTTTATCTCTTTACCTCTTTATTTATTTACCTCTTTATCTCTTTACCTCTTTATCTCTTTACATCTTTATCTCTTTATCTCTTTACCTCTTTATTTATTTACCTCTCTATCTCTTTAAATCTTTACCTCTTTATTTATTTACCTCTTTATCTCATTACCTCTTTATCTCTTTACCTCTTTATTTATTTATCTCTATACCTCTTTATCTCTTTACATCTTTATCTCTTTACCTCTTTACCTCTTTATTTATATACCTCTTTATCTCTTTACGTCTTTATTTATTTACCTCTTTATCTCTTTACCTCTTTACCTCTTTATTTATATACCTCTTTATCTCTTTACATCTTTATTTATTTACCTCTTTATCTCTTTACATCTTTAATCATTTACCTCTTTATTTCTTTACATCTTTATCGCTTTATTTATTTACCTCTTTATTTATTTACCTCTTTATCTCTTTACCTCTTTATTTATTTATTTATTTACCTCTTTATCTCTTTTTTTATTTACCTCTTTACTTCTTTATCTCTTTATTTATTTACCTCTTTATTTCTTTACATCTTTATCGCTTTATTTATTTACCTCTTTATCTCTTTACCTCTTTATCTCTTTACCTCTTTATCTATTTACCTCTTTACCTATTTATCTCTTTACCTCTTTATCTCTCCAACTCTTTATCTCTTTACCTCTTTATTTATTTACCTCTTTACCTCTTTATTCATTGACCTCTTTATCTCTTTACCTCTTTATCTCTTTTACCTCTTTACCTCTTTATCTCTTTACCTCTTTATCTCTTTACCTCTTTATTTATTCATCTCTTTACATCTTTATCTCTTTACCTCTTTATTTATTTACCTCTTTATCTCTTTACATCTTTATTTATTTACCTCTTTGTCTCTTTACATCTTTAATCATTTACCTCTTTATCTCTTTACCTCTTTATCTCTTTACATCTTTAATCATTTACCTCTTTATCTCTTTACCTCTTTATCTCTTTACCTCTTTATCTCTGTACCTCTTTATCTCTGTACCTCTTTATTTATTTACCTCTTTATCTCTTTACCTCTTTATTTATTTACCTCTTTATCTCTTTACCTCTTTATCTCTTTACCTCTTTACCTCTTTATTTATTTACCTCTTTATCTCTTTATTTATTTACCTCTTTATTTATTTACCTCTTTATCTCTTTATTTATTTACCTCTTTATTTATTTACCTCTTTATCTCTTTACCTCTTTATTTATTTACCTCTTTATCTCTTTACATCTTTATTTATTTACCTCTTTATCTCTTTACATCTTTAATCATTTACCTCTTTATCTCTTTACCTCTTTATCTCTGTACCTCTTTATTTATTTACCTCTTTATCTCTTTACCTCTTTATTTATTTACCTCTTTATCTCTTTACCTCTTTATCTCTTTACCTCTTTACCTCTTTATTTATTTACCTCTTTATCTCTTTATTTATTTACCTCTTTATTTATTTACCTCTTTATCTCTTTATTTATTTACCTCTTTATTTATTTACCTCTTTATCTCTATATTTATTTACCTCTTTATCTCTATATTTATTTACCTCTTTATCTCTTTACGTCTTCATCTGTTTTTTTATTTACCTCTTTATCTCTTTATTTATTTACCTCTTTATTTATTTTCCACTTTATTTTTTTATTTACCTCTTTATCGCTTTATTTATTTACCTCTTTATCTCTTTACCTCTTTATCTCTTCATTTATTTACCTCTTTATCTCTTTACCTCTTTATCTCTTTATTTATTTACCTCTTCATTTATTTACCTCTTTATCTCTTTACCTCTTTATCTCTTCATTTATTTACCTCTTTATCTCTTTACCTCTTTATCTCTTTATTTATTTACCTCTTTATTTATTTACCTCTTTATCTCTTTACCTCTTTATCTCTTTTTTTATTTACCTCTTTATCTCTTTATTTATTTACCTCTTTATTTATTTACCTCTTTATCTCTTTACCTCGTTATCTCTGTATTTATTTACCTCTTTATTTCTTTACATCTTTATTATTATATATTATTATTTATACATATTATTAATACATCTTTTTTATTTTTTTTATTTCTTTATTTCTCTATATCTTTATTTCTTTAACTCATTATCTCTTTATTTCTTTACCTCTTTAGTCAGTAGTACAAAGTCAGAGATCAGAGCAACATCCATGTTCTCCTGATGACATGATCTACTGGATTCTGGAGGAGGATCATCGTCAGTAAACCTTCACTTAACTGCGATGGTTGAACTGTGAACACCACGGCTCTGCATGAAGTCGTGGCATCAGGTGTCTTTGAGCCCTTAATCCCTGTGATTGGTTCAAACCCGACTTCAGCCTGAGCTCAAACATTTCTCATCAACTCTGCAGTCTGTTATCTGACCTTTGTGTTTAGTTTTTCCGGGACATGTGGTTCTCCATTAGCAGGACACGGCAGTGTCCCAAATTGGCATCAAAGCTCATTCTCTGTGACATAGTTGTACTGATGGGGGGCTAATTGGAGCGCTGCTATTTCAGGGACGAGGCAGCCAGGGCTAGTTTTGGCCCTTCGTCATCAAGCAGGATCTCATATCAGCTGATGAAAGACGCTCGGTGCAGAGAGCTAAGCTCAGAAAGAGGCCGACGAGTGGGCAGACCCTGTTTTTAGACCCTGGAAGGACTCGGCTGGGTCAGGACCTGCTGGCATGTCGCTTTGCGTGCCGTCATGCAAATGAAAGTCAAGGGTTGTGAAACAGATATTATAGAGTTTCCTACTAAGCAGTACTTGTACTTTCTTTACTTAACACAGCAGCCGCAGTAGTTGTTGGTGACTGATGATCTGAATACAGGAGACAACCTCTGGTTCTAAAAGGTGAAGCCCAAGATGTATGTGTTAAAGCTGCATTCTCTCTCCTGACCACCAGGGGGCGACTCCTCTGGTTGTATAGAAGTCTATGCTTCATGTGTTAAAGCTGCATTCTCTCTCCTGACCACCAGGGGGCGACTCCTCTGGTTGTATAGAAGTCTATGCTTCATGTGTTAACGCTGCATTCTCTCTCCTGACCACCAGGGGGCGACTCCTCTAGTTGTATAGAAGTCTATGCTTCATGTGTTAAAGCTGCATTCTCTCTCCTGACCACCAGGGGGCGACTCCTCTGGTTGTATAGAAGTCTATGCTTCATGTGTTAAAGCTGCATTCTCTCTCCTGACCACCAGGGGGCGACTCCTCTGGTTGTATAGAAGTCTATGCTTCATGTGTTAACGCTGCATTCTCTCTCCTGACCACCAGGGAGCGACTCTTCTGGTTGTATAGAAGTCTATGCTTCATGTGTTAACGCTGCATTCTCTCTCCTGACCACCAGGGAGCGACTCTTCTGGTTGTATAGAAGTCTATGTAAATGACTCTACTTCTCTTGATGTATTCCCTCAGTAAACATTGTAAACATGAGTTTATGTCTCAATCTCTAGTTTCAAGTCTTTTTCAATACAGCATGATGTTCATTTAGTAAATTATGTTATTTAGGGCGGGGCTACAAGGTGATTGACAGGTCTCTAAGTCACTCCTCCTCAGTCCAGATATGGTCACTTCCTGTTCACTGATTGCAAAACAAGATGGCGACATACAGAATGCAGAACTCAAAACGTCCACAAACACCGAATGTGTCCACTTCTCCCACACGGTTCACGGTTAAAGCTGATATCTACGAGCACGGTGGCGGCCGTGTATCTGTTCCGCCCCTCAATGTTATCGGCATCACTTCCTGTCGAGTCCCTCAGAAGTCAAGGCTCCTCCGGCTGATCCCCGTTGGTTCTGACAGCCGATGTCAAGGAGGACTGAGCGTGATGGACGACTCGTGGCTTCATATTCTCTCAATAAGTGGAGATCGGCACGAAGGCGAGGACATGGGAAGTCCTTCATCTCTCCGCTCGTCCTCCTCTGTGTCTCTGTGAAGGACTCAAGCGACGTCTCCACCGCCGCAGGTCGTGAAGACGTCATCGTGCATGAGCGCTGGGTGTTTCCTTCAGGAGGAGAGCTTCTTCTAACTCTCTTCCCTCGTGAAGTCAACACATGTCGAGAGGCTTTGATTCAGGTACCGGCCCTTTAACGGACATCACCTCTATCATGAAGACTTGCTTTAGACCGGGTTGAGAGGAGGAAGATTCAGAAAACCTTAACCAGTTTAATTTCTTAATATTCATTTCTTAATATTAATTATTCATTAAAAATGTAATTTAATTTATTCATAATTTCATAATGTATTATTAATTTATTAATATTAATTTATTGATTTTCGTGTAATTATTTGATTTGAATTTAAGATATTTCCTTTATCTTTTCAGTAGTTTCCATTCAGAAAAGATGTTTTCACGTTACGAGCAGAACCGTGTTGCTGCACTTATGAGCAACGTTGTTGCAACAAATCAAAAGAACGTGTATTTGTTTAATTACATCAACGTGTTGACCTTTGATTTCAATACCGGACACGAACAGCGGCCTCCTGGGTGAAGGTCCTGTGTTGTTCCTCTGCTTCCTCCTAACAACTATTTCTCTTCTTTCTTTGTCAGATGATTTCTTACATTGTCTCCATGTTTTATCCACTGACCGTATCAAACATGGATTCCTCCTCCTCCTCCTCATCTTCCTCCTCCTCCTCTTCCTCCCTTTGCACCAACATGTCCCTCTGTGTCTCTGTAGTGAAGGAGTGAAGCCTCTTCACTTGTGGGAGAGAGCGAGAGAGAAACAGATAGCTCCCTCACAGCTGAGCTAATAGGACAAACCATCATAATGCTGCAACTGTGTGTGTGTGTGTGTGTGTGTGTGTGTGTGTGTGTGTGTGTGTGTGTGTGTGTGTGTGTGTGTGTGTGTGTGTGTGCTCCCTAAAATGGACGCCTGTGAGCAGCTGTGTCACCGAGGTCCAATTTGACATAAATCCACAGAGCTTTGCATCAAAGACATTTCCAGCACTCTCTCTCTCTCTCTCTCTCTCTCTCTCTCTCTCTCTCTCTCTCTCTCTCTCTCTCTCTCTCGATGACGATGATGAAGATCGTCAGAGAGTAGAATCATCTTCCTCCTTTGGCCACCATGTTATCACCAACACCTGATTGCTGCTCGTTGTTTCCAGAGAGATGGAAAAGAATCAAAGAATCAAAAAGCAGCGTTGCTGTTTCCCAGCCGGAGGTCTGATGCCGTGAGGACAGGTAGAGGACGGCCAGGTGTCCTCTCCCCTATATATATATATATATCAGGGCTCTCAAGTTTTTAAGACAGGTAAGAGTGACATACCCCCCCCCCCCCCCCCCCTGCAGGGACCAGCCCCCCTACCCCCCATGTTATTATTAGCTTTATTTTCATTGGTTGTTGGATTACATTTCACCCAGATACAACAGATACGTTTTTCTGATTGGCTATTCGTGTCGCCCATCTCTTTTTTTTGATTGGCAGGGGATTCGGGGAGACGTGCTTGATTCCTCCATGGTGAGGGCAGCGCGACCAGGTCATGTTTGTGCTGCGGCACATTAAATAGCCTAGAGGTTTTTTTCAGCGTGAGAAATACGATGTGTGGCGGGAGGGCGTGGCTTAAGACCGAAATGCGTGACAGTCACGCTCAATGCGTGACACTTGAGAGCCCTGACAACGTCACGCAACAACGTAACGCAACAACGTAACGCAGCAATGTAACGATGCAATGTAGCGCAACAACGTAGCACAGCAAAATAGCACAGCAACGTAACGCAGCAACGTAGTGCAACAACTTAGTGCAACAACAAAGCGCAGCAAACGTAGCACAACAAAGTAGCGCAACAAAGTAGCGCAACAAAGTAGCGCAACAAAGTAGCGCAACAATGTAGTGCAACAATGTAGTGCAACAATGTAGCGCAACAACGATACAACGTAGCGCTACATTTTCAGAACACTATAGTTCAGCTGCAGCAGCGGACGGCGTGCACAGCTGGTTATGAAGCAGCGTCATGGCGCCTCCTTTCATCTCCACCTACGCGGCGGTTGAGCCGGACTCGGGTCGTTAGGGGCGTCTGTATCTGTATATATATATATATATATATATATATATATATATATATATATATATATATATATATATATATATATTTATATATATACATATGGTTATTCTCACGCATGGATGAGCCCTGGACATGAACGGGGGCGTTCATACCCTCTGAGCTGCGTTATTCTCCTCACCACCACCAGAACCAAAAAGATGAGGAGTTTAGACTGAAGGTGTAACCACTAAACTCCATAAACTGACCTTCACTTTAGAGACGAGGGACTGTTATTATCTGTCAACTCAAGGAGAGAAGGAGAGAAGGTTTTGGTTTTAAAAGTTCCTTCATGCCACTATTGCAGTGAAAACAAAAAACACTCTAAAGCAAGACAAACAAATAATAGTCAAACAAACAAACAAATAAACAAACAAAACTAAAATCAGCCACAGAACAAGAACAAGAGCAAACAATCAATCAATCGTTCACCACCAGCGTCCACTGAGCATAAAATGCTCCCCGCAGTCCATCTGTCCCTGAAAGCCTGCATGTTGTCCATTGTCGTGTGGTAGGCGTGTTCCACCCTGAGCATGTTGTCCATTGTCGTGTGGTAGGCGTGTTCCACCCTGAGCATGTTGTCCATTGTCGTGTGGTAGGCGTGTTCCACCCTGAGCATGTTGTCCATTGTCGTGTGGTAGGCGTGTTCCACCCTGAGCATGTTGTCCATTGTCGTGTGGTAGGCGTGTTCCACCCTGAGTCGGGCCTTCAACAGTCCCTTCATAAGTTGCACCGGGTCCTCACTACCGGAACCCCCTCCCCGGTTCTTATGCATCAGCCAGATAGCCAGCTTTGCAGAGCCGGATAAAAAGTTCACCAGCGTGTGGACAGACTTCTTTTTTGCGGAATATTTTGGCCCGAAAATAAACAAATACAAGGAAAACCCCTCTCCAAGACCCTGAAACCATACTTTCAATAGTTCAAACAGCACTGATAGCCGAGGACACTGAACATAGAGGTGTTCCAGGGTCTCAGTCTGACAGCAGAAAACGCATTCCTCCCCAATGTGAGGGTCCAGGTGCGCCCGGTATCTGTGTGTGGCTACTGGCCCGTGTACAACCCTCCACTGGAGGTCTGCTGTCTGCTTCTCAACGGGCATTTTGTATAAGCACCTCCAGCTGCCCCTCGGGGAAAGACCCGGGCCAAAGTACTCGCCCCATGTCGACTCGCAAGTCCACCACTTTGACACAGGTTTCGTACATAGGCTTTTTCCCCGCTGTCTGAAACCTGTCCAGTTGAGGGGTTGTGAACGTCAGCAGCTGGCTTCCTCCCTCCTGCCAGTCCCCTGCCGCTGGGTTGATGAGCAGAGTGGGGGGGCTGTACTCACTGTCTTCATCCCACTGGCCAGACAGAGCATAGTTTCCTGCAGCTGCTCTTTAGATGTTGCGGCAGGGCGGCACAGACCTCCTGCACTATCCTGTCAGTCAACCTGATAGACACCATGTGCATCCTCTGGCTGATGCTGTTGATGTTGTCTTCACTAGATGTCCCAGTTTGGTGCAGCCGGCTTCTCTCAGACGCGTTCGCAGGCTGGCAGACTGCAGTGTTTGAGTCCTTATGAACCTATTGAAGAACAAAGGTTCCTCCAGCAGCCACACGCCTGGAGTCTCGTTGGCTTCATGTGAGATGTTAAAAACCTGCCAGTCTTCCAGGACAGAGCTGTAGAACGGCGTCAGCCCGGCCAAGTCCACTTCCTCAGGTTGTAGGAGAAAGAGCTGCTTGTCATATCCCAGCCGTCCAGTCTGAAAGAGATGATCCTGGACTGGATATCAATCCCTGCCCCCCTCCCCCACCCCTGCCACAGGCAGATAGAGAGCCGCTGCACGAATCCAGTGCCGACCAGGAGACGTCCATGACAGACTTCTGTATCGCTGCTATGAGGCCACAGAGCCGAGGAAACCAAGTGATTAGCCACCAGAACTCTCCCCCTAAAAGACAGCTGGGGCAGTAACCATCTCCACCTCGAGAAACGAGCACACACCTTCCCCTCAACTCCCTCCAAGTTCTTTTTCTGAGAGTCATCAGATCCTGAAAACACGCCCAACAACCTTCAATCCCTCTTTTCCCTACTGCAGACTTCCGGGCAGGTGAGGCACCGTCTGCTGCATCCACCGTCCTACCAATAAGGCTTCCGATTTCTCCCAGTTCACCCGTGCAGAAGAAGCCTTCAGGAACAAGTATCAGGAACATAAAGACCTGGCGTCTGAGAGACGGTACGTGCTTCAGCTTGGGATCCTTACATCCCAAACTGACTGCTTTAAACCCGCCGGCAAACTTTCCAAACCTGCGCAGCTCCTTCTCCAGCAGGACGTTGGGAATAACCAGACTTCCTGCCGGATGGACGGGCGTGGCGTCTCCCAAACCACGGCAACCATGCCAACGCTGCTCTGCCTCTTACCTGATCATGTGACCAGACAGAAGAACAGAGAGAACCAAAGCAGTGACAGAACAATAATCCAAACTCCGCGCCACTCTCACATCCAACTCTCACACACTCACCACGCACACCCACTCACAACCGGAAACTAGGAGAGGAGAGGAGGAGAGGAGGAGGAGAGGAGGAGAGGAGAGAAGGGGTAAAGGAGAGAAGGAGAGAGGGAGTAGAGGAGAGAAGGAGTCTGGTGGCTCATTAATTCCGTTAGCAAAGATTCAGCCTTGAGCGGCTCTTAGGAGCAAGAGGACGCTCTGAAGGTTTATTGATGAAAAGATGTGAATGAAAGGCAGAGAGAGATGCATGTACTGCTGCTGGCTTTCTTTAACGTATTATTTATATCATTGTATATTTATTTTCATATAATACCTCAAGTTCATGAACGTTGTCCCGTTATAAATCTGAACATCGATCAGAACGTACGTGATGTTCTGTGGACATCTTGTTTTAATCAAACAACTTATTGAGCTTCACGGCTTAAATTATGTTAATGTATTCAGATGTTCATAAATATGTCAATTTTATGAATCAATAACTAATATAATGATGCCATATACCTTATTAAACAGCCTGGCTTACAGGGATAAGTAATCCATGTCTACAAATCAACACCAAAGCCAAAAAAAGAGTAAAATATAGCTGAAAATGTCCAAAACTGTCCAGACATTATGAAAAGTTCGTCATGTTAGCATTTGTCATTTCCGCTAGCTTCATGCTAACCACTCAAGCTTCACTAACGTCTCCGTGAAGCTCACTTCCAGTCTCTTCTCAGACGAAGCATCAGCATCGATTCCTCCAGACGAGCATTTGTTTCCAGCGATTGTACAGAAACATTGCTCAACTTATGAAGGTGATCTCGAGCTTTGTAAACTCCAGATGCGTCATTTTGACCATCGAACGGTGAAAACCGGAGCTTTGGAGTTACAGCGCCCTCTTGGGGTCGGTTTCAGTGTCGGTTTCAAATCATAACATTTATATTAATATTACTTTACTACTGACGGTTTGTCTTTTTTGTGGGGGGTCTTTTTTGTCTCATCCTCCACGTTGAATGCAACAAAAGAAACGTGGAACGAAGTGTTTCATGGTTCTCGCTTCACGTTTTACAGGAGCAGATACTCTCGTTTGTTTCTCCCCGTCCTCTGAACGCATCGTACCAGACGTTTACCGACAGCCTCGTCGACGCCGTCAGGTCCCAGCTCAACATTTGGGTTTAAATTCAAATTATTGCCAAAAAGGCGCTTTGCCTGATTCCATTAGATATTTAGTGAAATCTGACGCTTCACATTTCCTCTCGTGGAGCTCTGCTCGTCTCCAACTTTGAGTCGTCCGGCTCAAGGAGACGGAAGAAGACCGAGCGTCCAATCAGAGACAAGGAAGTGAGCGGCAGACGGACATCAATCAAACTCGAGAACACGAACAATATTATCACAGAGCGCTTCACGACTCATAACCTCTCAGATCTGATCATTAAGGAACATAAATCCTGGAAATGCCTTTAATGAAAAGTTAATAAGCTCGTTTAGAGAAGCCGTCATCAGAGGAGGAAACTTCTCTCACAGAAATGAAGGGTTCAGTTATGTTAATACTTCTATTGATATCAATAATACGTTTTCTTTGACTTCCGGTTCCGCCGAGCGAAGCCGATGTGGAACATCTCTCAGGGCCCACGGACCCTGAAGGCACCTTGTCCTTGGTTACGGGACGCCCTAGAGGTTCATACGTACTCAGAGGCGACGTTTGCGTCCTTGTCTCCTAGGCTCCTCCTCGTCTCCTAGGCTCCTCCTCGTCTCCTAGGCTTCTCCTCGTCTCCTAGGCTCCTCGTCGTATCCTCCTCGTCTCCTCGGCCACCTCGATCCATTTCAGTAACCGCTACCTCAGAATTAGGATTCGGCTCACGATGCTCTGGCTCTGCTTTGTGATCAGCGTTTGGGTAATTCATTAAAAGCCCTCAGTGAGGGGGGGGGGGGGGGGGGGGGGGCATAGGGTGGAGAAGAGGAGGAGGAAGAGGAGGAGGAGGTTTACACAGGCGGCAGCATGAGGACGCTCACAAGGACGCCTCCCATTTCTTGAGTGCTGTTTTCCATCTCCGAGGTGCTTGTGTTCTCGTGAACGTGAAATATTGAACGCGCGGACTCTAAAGCGTAATGAGGCCCGAGTGAGTTCACAGGCGCCATGGCAACCGTCCATCGAAATAAGTGTTTCTCTGCCGATGTAATTTAGCAATCAACAGTGTGAAGGAGGTCTGACCACCTGCCAAAACACTCATTCTGCAGGGCTTTGTAGTAAATATGCAAGAATCAAGAATAAAGTCAAGAATAAAGTCCAAAGCCAGTATGCAACGACATATGGAGAGCGTACATTTTGTATAATTGCAGAAAAATATTTCGGTGACAAACAAGCGTTTGTGGACCAAAAAGATTGAAGAGGATTTTCAGGATGTTCTCCCATCTGAAAATGAGCTCATCACGCTGAGTTGGGTGGTTTTGGTTCTCGCTCCGTCTTTCTACGTCGACTGGAAATCACTTTGGGTCAAAAGAAATAGAAAGTAAAGATTCTGTCAAAGCTTCTTCGTGAAACCTGCAAGTAAAGTGACAAAAATAAAGAAATACAACAAATGTGGTTGTTTTTCAGTGAAAATCCAGAGAAAAAAATAATCCAAAATAACAACATCGACCTTGAAGTAAAAAAGGTGAACGGCACAAACACATGACCATAATTTACTAAATGAACATCATGCTGTATTGAAGAAGACATACAACTAGAGATTGAGACATAAACTCATGTTTACAATGTTTACTGAGGGAATTCATCAAGAGAAGTAGAGTCACTTATATAGACTTCTATACAACCAGAGGAGTCACCCCCTGGTGGTCAGGAGGGAGAATGCAGCTTTAACACATGAAGCATAGACTTCTATACAACCAGAGGAGTCACCCCCTGGTGGTCAGGAGGGAGAATGCAGCTTTAACACATGAAGCATAGACTTCTATACAACCAGAGGAGTCACCCCCTGGTGGTCAGGAGGGAGAATGCAGCTTTAACACATGAAGCATAGACTTCTATACAACCAGAGGAGTCACCCCCTGGTGGTCAGGAGAGAGAATGCAGCTTTAACACATGAAGCATAGACTTCTATACAACCAGAGGAGTCGCCCCCTGGTGGTCAGGAGAGAGAATGCAGCTTTAACACATGAAGCATAGACTTCTATACAACCAGAGGAGTCGTCCCCTGGTGGTCAGGAGAGAGAATGCAGCTTTAACACATGAAGGTTGCCGCGTAACAACACTACTGAAGAGTAATTTTGACCTGGTGAAGATGAAGAGAAATTATCCTCTGGGACCATGAATATTCACCATTTTCCAAACACATGCCTCTGTTCAACGGATCTGTTAAAAGTTAGCAAAATAGTAGATTGTTTTTAATATTGATATAATCCTCCTTGTCCATCATGTTCCCCTTAGCAGAACACAGAGCTTCTTAGGGTGGAGAGGAACCTCTGTCCATCTCGGCTGCTTCATCCTCCCAGAATCCCCCTTCGCCTCTGCATTATTAAAGCCACCAGTACTTTGGGGCGAGAAACAAGAGTGAAATTTGTACTACCTTTATATTTATTTTGGAAAGCCACTCTTCTTTTACAGCCTGAACACACACACAGATGAACTCTCCACCTGAAAGAGTTTCCACATGCGCTGTGAAGCGCTCATGCAGAAGCTGGACCTCCTCCGCCAGCCTCCGGTTCACTGAGCGGCTCCAGCAGAGTCGGTAGCTCTACGTCTCTCTCGTTTTAAACTCCACCTTCACTGCCCTCTCGCTTTTTGTTTCCCTCCGGCCTCGCGGCCTCTCCACCCCGGACGTGTCCAACCCCTTTCGCTCGGCGTCTTTTGTCCCACACGTGCAGATCAAACATGGGTCTGGAGGGACGGGACCAGACGGAGGTTTCTCTGGGAAACCTTTCAGGGGTTCGACCAGCGAGGCCTCGGCAGCTCACCTGAGCGCCCGGTTATCGATCGGTGTCGAAGAGCAGAGCGTCACACGGGCTGAGAGGAAGAGGACGAAGATGAGCGTTCAGCTGTTTCTCTCCTGAGATATTTAAATTCCTCCCAGATCAGTGGTCACCAATCTTTTCAAGCCCAAGATCCCTGACCTCTGACAGGAAGGATCTACCTGTTGAGGCGTTGAGAGAAGAAGACTGCCCTGTACTCACAACGTGAGGCTTTTTATGTGGCCTCATTTTAATGAAAGCAAACACTTTGGTCCAGGTTTCAATTTGATGTGACCAAGAACACGAAAGGAGTTCATTTCAGTGCAACATGAAAAGGAAATTATTTGTGAACCGCATACCATATGAACAAGAAAAAACACATTTCCAATGAGCAGGCAAGCAGGAAATTATCTATTTGAAAGATACAAAATCATTTTACTTTTTACTTATATCTGAATTGGTAAAGTTAAGATATTTGTTTATGTCCTGAACACATAAATATCAGTCAGATATAATTACATTAATTATCTTTCCATTAACCCTCAAATCAAATGCACAATTGAGTTGTATTTTCTCTTTTACTCACTAGTTGAAGGTCACATGTTTTACTTAATGAGAATATAATTAATTTAATCTCATTTCCATATATGCAAGTATACGATTTGTCGACATCTTATTTTGAAAACCTTCTTTCTCGCTCCCGGTCTGTGTCGTTTGAATGTGTTAACCTTGAATGTCAGTACAGAGGAGCAATGACTTGTCAGTGTCTGCGGTTTAACTCCGGAGACCAGAGAGTCTGCTGAGGTGACTGCAGTTCGCTTTGACATGACTTTAAGTCTGGAGTTGCTTTCGCCTGTGGAGTCTATCAGGTGAGCTCACGTCTCTTCAGTTGCCCTTATAAGGAGCTGGGGGGCGTTTCTGTATGCATCCTCATCGGGGAGCACAGCTGAGAAGCTTTGGCTGTGTAAGAACCCGTTTTCAGGCGGAGATCTTTTCTGACGTTGGTCTTTAGAAGTCCGTAAGAAAACAATTCAGAAGACACTTCAGAAAATGTTCGAGAATGAGGCCCAATGTGTGTCTTCATTTATTTCATTTTATTTTGGAGAGCGACAGGGAAAGTCTCCGAGGTCGACCCGTCGATGGCGACCGCTGCCCCCGGTGGAAGCTCAGCGACCGACAACTTGTTGTGGTTCTGCTTTTGTTTTCTGGAATAAATAAAGTTCTTCTCGTTGGGAAGGAGCCAGGAGCAGTCTAAGAGGAAATGACTTCTCTCTGGATGGTAAACGCGTCTCTACGTCACTCCTCCTCAGACCAAATGTGGTCACTTCCTGTTCACTAGTTGGGGAAAATCCAAGATGGCGACGGTCAACATGCCAAACTCAAGGCTTGAAAACATCCACAAACCAACGAGTGACGCGGTGATGACTCCATCAACATGGAACAGAACTTTCTGTTTTAAATACATATTTTAACGACACAAACACTGCCTCTATTTAATATAAATAGCCTATAAATGGTTTTAGTGCCATTGGTCTGACACACAACAGTTTAGAAACATTTGCATTCTTTTCAGCATTTTATTTTTATCCTAACCTCGGCATGCACATCCTGTTTGTTTGTGTCAATCTTTTTTTTCAAGCACTTTGAATTCACGTTTGAAAGAATAAAACTTGAATGATTGATTGATGACATCACGCAGCTGATGATTGGTCAAACTCGGCGATCCGGAGCGGTTCACTTCTTCCTGTGCACGGACCCGGAGGGCAGGGATGGATTTTGGCAGCCGGTCACCTGGGAGCCGACGGGTTAAACCTCGGAGTGCACTTCCCTGTGGATAGAGGAGCGTTGTGAACGATCATCACCGAAACCAGGAAGCTTTTTCATTGTTGAAAAGGCACAGCGACTGGAGGATGGACTTTAATGCGCTGCAATGTGTTTTAATGTGAGTCTCACTCTTTCCCCTGCATGCACTTCCTGTCACTGAGGATTAGTGCTGCACCGCTGCACCGACCGGCAGAGGAACTTTGGATAATTCCGGCTTTCCGTCTGTCTTCAGATGTCTGAGAGACGGCCGGGACCCAAAGCTGCTGTTAGAATATACAGAGCGGACGTGTTCGCCGCCGCTGTACACGACTCAGTATTTAATATGAAATATGAAAGGCCTGCGGTTCAGCCGGTCGGTTGAAGGGCGGCGAAACGTGTGTTCTGCACCTTTAATTAGCTCGACGTTCATCTTTTTACGCCACATTGATCTCCGGAGTTCTCTCTCGATTCGATATTACTTTTAAATAGTCGCTGTTGCTTTTCTTTACAGGCCGTTGTTCTCGCAGCGTGACCTCATCATCGAGGGCCGCTGCTTCCCATTAGAAATAATTCAGACTCATTTTCGGTTGATTCGTGCACGCTATGCTACATTGAGGCGTCTCCTCAATGTATGAAAAAGTACGGTGGCCATTTGAGGACATTTCCGGTTCAGCTGTACGCTGCTTGACTGCCTGTTATTGTTTTGTCTCTCCGACAGTCAAAACTCAAACACATCGCGTTTATGCAGCGGAAACAATGTTGGCATTGAACATTTCTTCAAACCGTGGACACGTTGACCATCAATGCTTCTGGAGTAAGTGTAATGTAGCAGTGCAACAATGTAGCAGCGCAACAATGTAGCAGCGCAACAATGTAGCAGCGCAATGTAGCAGCATAACGTAGCAGCGCAACAACGCACCAGCGTAGCATGTAGCAGCATAACAACGTAGCCTTCCATGCTCGATATTATACCACGTAAATAAACGTTTAAATAACTATTGCTCAATACTTCGCCACTGACCGGATGCAGAAACGTCATTAAACTTGTTTGCAGAACAGGTAAATCACCAACAATTATTCCTGCGCTGAATGTTATTATATTCTATTCATGGTTTCAGGTAGTTTAATGTGAAAAACAGGAAATGATGTTACGCATGAACAAACCGTTCTTCATGAGAACACATTGCTCAGTATTGACACATGTGCAGTGAGGCGTCTCTGGTATCCATTCGCCCTCAGGTGTTGTCGAGCTGCCGCTTGCTGCCGTCAGGTGGGGCCCCTCGGGGCCTCTCTCCATCCTGTCGATAGCCGTCGGCCTCCGAGGGTCTGCAGGAGGGACCGGGGGGCCTGGAGAGCAGAGCGGAACGCAAACAACGGGAGGAGAGGAATGAAAATGTGAGTTATTAGAGTGGAAGTCGAGACGGGAGGAGTCGAGGGAAAGTAGTAATGAGCTCTCCACGCTGAGAGGAGATTAAAGTGATGATGGAGAAGGTGATTCATAAGAAAAGGACATTGTGAAGTCAATGAATAAGTTGCATAAAGGACTTGGAGACGTTGTTCAGTCCCAGAAGGACGTTTGAGATGTCATTTTATTCATGTACGACGAAGAAAACTGAATATATTTTCATTTCCTTAAGCCATCAAGTGCCATTTTAGGGTTACTTCTCCTCGGTTGTTTCATTAAAGGGCCACTTCACCTAAATCACACGTTTTCACTTCATCATCAAATTTAGTAGAACCAAATATACTGGAACGTATTCGTCAGTGAGAGCAGAACAGTGTTGAGACATAAACTCATGTTTACAATGTTTACTGAGGGAATACATCAAGAGAAGTAGAGTCATTTATATAGACTTCTATACAACCAGAGGAGTCACCCTCTGGTGGTCAGGAGAGAGAATGCAGCATATACTTCTATACAACCAGAGGAGTCACCCCATGGTGGTCAGGAGAGAGAATGCAGCTTTAACACATGAAGCATAGACTTCTATACAACCAGAGGAGTCGCCCCCTGGTGGTCAGGAGAGAGAATGCAGCTTTAACACATGAAGCATATACTTCTATACAACCAGAGGAGTCGCCCCCTGGTGGTCAGGAGAGATAATGCAGCTTCAACACATGAAGCATATACTTCTATACAACCAGAGGAGTCGTCCCCTGGTGGTCAGGAGGGAGAATGCAGCTTTAACACATGAAGCATAGACTTCTATACAACCAGAGGAGTCACCCCCTGGTGGTCAGGAGAGAGAATGCAGCTTTAACACATGAAGCATAGACTTCTATACAACCAGAGGAGTCGCCCCCTGGTGGTCAGGAGAGATAATGCAGCTTTAACACATGAAGCATAGACTTCTATACAACCAGAGGAGTCGTCCCCTGGTGGTCAGGAGGGAGAATGCAGCTTTAACACATGAAGCATATACTTCTATACAACCAGAGGAGTCGTCCCCTGGTGGTCAGGAGGGAGAATGCAGCTTTAACACATGAAGCATAGACTTCTATACAACCAGAAGAGTCGTCCCCTGGTGGTCAGGAGAGAGAATGCAGCTTTAACACATGAAGCATAGACTTCTATACAACCAGAGGAGTCGTCCCCTGGTGGTCAGGAGAGAGAATGCAGCTTTAAGACACATCCAATATCAGATTCTCACTAGATTCCAGCTGTTCAGGCATGCGCAGTTCAAATGAAGAGTCAGCTGATAAAACAAAAGGCTTTAATCATTTTCTAAAAGATAAAATAAATGATTTATGTCAAAGGAATCCTCTGTATTACACTATCACATTAACCCGGCCTACAGCGGCCTTCAATTATAACATTTCTGTGAATGCTCCTCCACTCAGTGCTGTTTTATTAATGAAAGGCCCAACGCACAAAGACGGCTCATTATTTTTTCATGTAAATCTGCGGAGAAAATGTTCTCTCCCGAATCTCTCAACCTCACCTTCCCCACCGCGGGAAGGAACCGATAACCAGGAGCGTGTTATCGAGGCGCTTCATTCAGCTCGCTGAGGAGAGAGTTTAATCTGAGAGGCGGAATGAAAAGGGGATTAATGGGAGTCCCGCAGTGATGAGCTGCAATCAAATGGACCTCTGCGACGCTCCCATCACGGGTTCGCTCACAGCCCTAACATGCACGCTTCCACTAAACCGTGTCATATTTTAGTCAGGGGATATTAATTAAACTGTAAATGATTTACTAATTAAAACGTCTCCGGAGTTTTCTGCTTCTAACTTTCAATACATCCAGTCGTCACATGATCGTCCTCTTGGAGGCCAATATTCAACTTTTGTCCTTTTGGCTCTACAGAATAACTTCCAGTCCAGAGTCCAGAAGGTTAAAAGGAAAAGGAGTAAAACATTGTCAGTCATTTAACCGTTACCTTGAAAGTTGTTGTATTAGCAACACTTTAGCTAGGCTAGCATGGATGTGTTTTTGTTTCTTTATCATACATTTCATCCTTAACTTCTTTCTTCACAGGGTTTGGGTCAGAAAGCAGTTCATGAATATAAGATATGAGTTTTTAGTTGATTACAAGTCTTCCTCGTCATAGTGGAGGTTGGTTCACGGCTCTTTTTGAGCCCTCACAGTTCATTTAGTTTGTTCGTCCGCTGGTGTTTCTGAGAGTACAGCGAACAGCATGTGGAGCATCATCTCAGAGTTTATCAAACAGAGCTCTGCAGAGTTGATGAGAATCCTCTGAGGAAGACTCTTTCTCTTCCTGTGAAGTCCTTCAATGAGCTTTAGACATTTATCTACATGTGTCTACCATTGTATTCATATAATACACTGCTTTTGTGAACCTAAGACCTTTGGTAAACACATTTCCATCACCAAAACAGTTCGTCCACATGAGTAAAGGTATGTTTTCACAAGAGATATGAAGAATTTCAGAAATCGAGATTCACTATTTCAGCTTTAGAGTCATATTATCACGTTACACTTGTGCCTTGGGTCAATGGTGCTGAGATTGTTCTGCAATTTTTGATGTAACACATGGGTATGTATCTGATATGCAAGTGCCTTTAATTAAAAGGTGAATTCAAGAAATGATGTAAAATGGAGACAACGACCTCAGTCCTCAGAGGGTTAAGACGAGAAGAGTGAGTTAAGTGTCCCGTTCAGAGCGGTGCAGGTGGGTCCCAGTTTGACGGTGATGGATTCTTCACACAGAATCATTCCCGAGGATCAACGAGCAGCAGAGGAATTCAACTCAGCTTGTATTATTAAACCAAGAAACATAAGTCTGCATTAGATTTACATTTGTGTGAGTGACACATGAGTAATAATGTCCTCGTACAACAACGATCAGAGGAAAGTGAAACACGGTCTGTCCGGCGGGTAAACAAGAGGAGTTTATGCAAACACCTTCTCAGATGAGTTAAATGTGATCGCACAGCCACCTCGCCTCACTTTACATTCATCCTGTTTGCTCCACTTAATATTCTCAGAGTTCGGGGATTCGTCTCTGTGGAGTCTCCAATTGCACAAAAAAAATAGATCGTAATCCGGCGTCCTCGAGGACAGCAGCAAGAAATGAGTTCAGAGAAACGCTGGAGAGATAACCGGAGCCGACTTCCATTAATCAAACTGAACATTTAACGGATTCAAGGGTTCCACTTCAAGCTCTTTGTTCAACCAGAGGTTTCTTCCCCTTTAATACTTAGAACAAAAATGCACATTAAATATGATCATTAGCAGATGACATGTCCATATGATATGAGTTTGCATGTTGTAGTACATGAGACTTTTAGGTTTTATCATGAAATATGAAGAGATATGAGATTTATTAACACTTGCCATTCAAACGGCAGAGTTTGATGGGCGTGTCCCCGATAGATGATTGACAGGTGCTCTCCTTCCCTGGAACGGGAAACCAATAAACAATGGAACGGTTTCTAGCATTGGATGGATAATAGAGTTAATATGCCAAGAAATCGACCGGTTGATCGCGATCGACGTATTGGGCACCCTGCACTAGATACACATTTCAATCTCGTGAAAATACATCCAACAGTTGTTTTAATATTTTAAAGTCAGGGATCCCAAAATCGTCAGGACTCAGCCTTAAAAACACACTTCACACTCATCTCTGCATTGAACCTCCAACCTCCTGGTTGAAGGACGAGCTGCTCCGGACCACCAATGTCGGAATCTAATTTCATGGATCCATCATCCGTCCATGACATTTAAAAGTTCAGGGAGGTGAATGCTGAAGATGTTATAGTTTGGGAACAACATCCATATCATATAACACTATCTGTCTTGAA
The DNA here is from genome assembly GCF_910589615.1 of Taurulus bubalis. Taxonomy (NCBI): domain Eukaryota; kingdom Metazoa; phylum Chordata; class Actinopteri; order Perciformes; family Cottidae; genus Taurulus; species Taurulus bubalis. Next base: position 1,188,968 of record NC_136603.1, on the reverse strand, counting down.
TCAATACCTTTGCATCCGCACCAGTCAACTCTTAATGTGCATTTCAACCCTGCAGAGTTTACCTACAAAGATTATTATGTGGAATGTTATACCTCGAAACTCTTTCTTCGTGAACACAAAGTCGTGATCAATGCTCTGAATCGATCAATCAAACTCCTGAAGCTGCATATTGCCGGTAGCTTACTTTGTAAAAGGAGATTCATTTCCACTGTTTACCTCGAGATCTTTACCATAAACCTTTAGAAGTGTTTCGCTATCAGGTCGACACGTCTTTGAACCCATCGATCGTCCCCGCCGCCCTTTTAGTTGAGACGGCATCGCCGAACAGGAGATCAGACCTCGAACACCTCGTGTTCATGGAGGCATGAGAACTTTTAACAAGACACAAAAAGAAGCAGCGAACTGAGGTTCATGATCCTCTAACGAAGGACTTGACAACTCAGGGAAGTTATCACAGCAGCAATCATTTCATCATTTCATCCGACAGCAGAAACACAGCGCTCTCGTTGCAAAGCAGTCTGTCGGGAGCATGACTGCACAGGGTGTGATTGGCCGACACAGCGGCGTGCCGGAGGCCGTGGTGTTTGGGATTCAAATCAACATGGCTGAACGTCGGTTTAGAGAGATAATCTGGTTTAATAACTGAGGTCTTCTTTTCCCAGAAAACCTTTCACGCTCAAAGCACTTGACGATAAAATGCAACGCTCTCTGAAAAGAGTCACTTTCGGTTCACTTCTTTAAGAAAGAAGCCGGTGACTGTGCGGACTAATTAATCCTAATCAACGATGTCGGTCTGGTCTGGTCTGCTTTAGCAATAGCAATAGCAATAGCAATAGCAATAGCAATAGCAATAGCACCTCATGTGAGGGGTGACGATGTGGAGAAGACTGTAGTGGAGAGCTGGAGTTTATCTACTGTGGAGCTTGATGAGTGGATGAGTTGCAAGTGTGCAGGTTAATTGGCAGCAGGAAGGAATGAAGAGCCACTCCCAGGCAGACACACACACACACACACACACATATACACACACACACACGGGACGAATGTGGGACCAACGAGGACCTAATGAAGGGAAAACAGTCAGGACACAAGCAGGGAGGAGCGGCCCAGCAGAGACCATGATATATAGATGCTATAATGTATTTAAACACTTGCAAAGGTCACCGTAAAAGAATATATGTATATATGTGAGTGTGTTTATTGGGGTGATGCCTGATGGAGCCTAAAGGGCAGTGTGTGGGTGAAACCTGACTTAAGTTCCACTAATTGCCTCAACACACACGTCTCTGTTCACATGATGTAACATTTGGAGGAACCGGCGTTCAGGCCTCCGTGTTTTCTGTCCGTGTTCTCGTGAGGCAGGAAGTGGAGTCCATTATTGCGGGAAAATCATCCGACTTGCTTTCGATGACCTTTTCTTTTCTTTTCTTTTAAGTGATTGATTCTTACTGGAGCTCTGCAGAATAATCAGGGAGCAAACACTCGCTGCGGCGGCTCGGTGAGGCAGCAACACCACCGTGTGAGTGGCAGAACCTTTATTAGACTCACTGCTGTTCTCTGGGAGCAGAGATGCACTTTAATGAATGATCCGTAAACACACAGGGCAGCTGAAAGCTGTTAGTTCTGCAGGTGTGGGCATGAACCAGAACTTGACCTGATGATGGCGCTAGAGGGGAAGGTTAATATATTTACTTTGTTCAGTTCATCCTCCTAAAAACCAGACATGCGTCCGCATCAGTCAGTTCCTCTAGACTGACGTTAGCTCCCTACTTTACAGACTGCTGTTCGCTCCCTGCTTTCAGAGTAACGCTAGCTCCCTACTTTACAGACTAACGTTAGCTCCCTACTTTACAGACTAACGTTAGCTCCCTACTTTACAGACAAACGTTAGCTCCCTACTTTACAGACTGACGTTAGCTCCCTACTTTACAGACTGCTGTTCGCTCCCTACTTTCAGAGTAACGCTAGCTCCCTACTTTACAGACAAACGTTAGCTCCCTACTTTACAGATTGACGTTAGCTCCCTACTTAAGCCTTCTAAAGTTGGCTACTTTTGGCTGTTTGGCTGACTTCCTGTTGTGCGACAGAAATATGTCATCTCTTCAACATCTGGTTCACTGTGGACCAAAAACACCAAACTCATGGAGACGGTAGCCTCTGGAGACCATGAATATATAAGCAATGAACCATCGTGTTATACAGTTGAAGGCTAAAATATTATCAGACACGAAAATTTAAACTTTTTTTTTTACGTTTCCTTAATTATCTCCGGAACCACAGCGTTGTTTAACTTCATTTAAATTGCTTAAAATACCGCAACCCTTGTGAGAAGATAAATATGTTGTAGAAAATAATTAAAGTAACCGTTAAATGTGAGTATTTACATAATCTCCAACGACCCTATGTCACATGCTGCGGCGGATTTCACTAACAAACACATCTCCGTAAACGTACGGGCTTGTGGGATTCTAACAAAACAGTCCATAGGCTTACAAACCACCTAGAAGTACCTGAAACAACACAAAACGGCAAGAAGTTTGAAAAGAAATCGCTTCCTCTGGACATTTCCCTGTGCTGTGCGCCCTGCGTAGCCCCCACCTTTGTAAAACCACGTCACAGCGCAGGGGGGAGGGCTTATGCAAATTTTAAAGTCAGGCAGCTCTCGGTGAGAGAAGACTTTCACATAGAAACAGTGATTTTCCCATTTTTCAACCGAACGACAGTTGTTTTTTTTTACTAAAAATAGGTGCCAACACCCCATATGCTTCGATTTTCTTGCATATTATTATATAGGTCATAACCTTTCCAAAAAGGTGTTTTATTAGTATGTGGGATGTTGGAAAGGATCTGAACCATGGAGGTATTACATGTCGGTGATCGCTCCGAAAGATATGTTTGAGAAATCTTGTTTAGATGATGTTGGATGTTCATAGTTATGATCAAAATATGGTAAAAAAAAGTGCTTTTATTGAAAATATACATTTTTTTCACAAAAAAAATCTGAAAAAAATGATATAAAATAATACAAGTAATATAACTAAATGGGGTTCATACGACTACTTGAACACGGGGAACAAAAGTAGAGAAGTAAAAAAAGTGTGTTTTCCAAAAGGTTAAAGAGTTATCAGATCCAGTTCAAATAGAATCAGCTTATTTTCTGCTGAAAAAAAAACACAGAAAAAAAAACATTTACCTGAGAAATCCTTTTTTCCTTCAAATGCAAAACCCCCTAAAAAGCAGATCTTTTTTTATTTGCATCATAAGGAATGTGAACAGCAGCAACAACAACAGTTATGTGGGCAGATAATACGTCGGCCATCTTCACATCAAATAATCAACGTGAAGAGAAACATCGTGCATCAACTCTGATGTTTGATGGTGATGAAGATGTTTTTAGCCTCGCTGACTAAACAACACTAAAACAAATGGCCAGTAGCTTCACTGCTGGAAGTGTCCGTGAGAGTTTGTCTGACCTTTGACCCGAATGCTGTGACGTCCTGCAGGCAGGTAACATTTGTATTTATTTGACATATATATACTGTATGTGGGACGGATCGTCCTGAACGGAAATGGTTTACTTCTTCTCACTTAACAGAAAGTAAATGCGTTGAAGGATTGTTTTGACCTTCTACTCTAACACGTGTCACACCCAGTTCATAATACAGCTGACACATACATATTGCAATACTGTCAGAGGTTTTACCTCCTTGTTTGATAGGCGGTGACGACACAGACCTCTTTAAGTCCTTTTGTGTTCCCACTAACGTAAAGTCAGCTGGTGCTTGAGAGCTTTCATGTCTGGTGTTTGAAGTACTGGTATAATACCAGTTATGAGCCGACATTATTCATTTCAACAGAAAATGGAGATATTTGGATTTTGGGTCCTAACCAAGAAAATGTGGAGGTTTATCACTTAAAACTCTCCAATTTTATCTCATTTTGTACCATTATTATCTTTACAAGCCTCAATAACGCCCCAAAAGCTGAGAGATTAAACCTGCTGTATTACATTAATGTCTGTTTACACGTATAGTAACCTTCATCTGAAGATTTCACTCATCTGGAAACGTTTGTCCTGTAAAATTGAGAGTTAGACGGTGAAAAGTTACCTTACGAGTAGCCCAGCTTTCATGTCAGTGCTTGTCTGTTTCTTTATTCCGTGACCTCTGTTCGACCTCCACCGATCAGAGACAACGCCTCAGACCACCGACACCGGACGAACGCGACCAAACCCCGTAAACAAGATGTTTCCTCAACCGGACTGAATCCCAGCTGAGTGAGAGAGGAAGAGGAGGAGAGAAACCCCTCACAATGACAACAAAAACAACCTGTGTTTCCGATTGTGGATACGAGAGGATCAGTTGGGTGTCATCGGCATAGCTATGGTAGGAAAAGCCAGGCGATGACAGAGCCGAGAGAGTTGGTGCACAGAGAGAGGAGGAGAGGACCCAGGACGGAGCCCTGAGGGACCCCAGTAGTGAGAGGACAAGGTTCAGAGAGAAGAGGAGAGGACCCAGGACGGAGCCCTGAGGGACCCCAGTAGTGAGAGGACAAGGTTCAGAGAGAAGAGGAGAGGACCCAGGACGGAGCCCTGAGGGACCCCAGTAGTGAGAGGACAAGGTTCAGAGAGAAGAGGAGAGGACCCAGGACGGAGCCCTGAGGGACCCCAGTAGTGAGAGGACAAGGTTCAGAGAGAAGAGGAGAGGACCCAGGACGGAGCCTTGAGGGACCCCAGTAGTGAGAGGACAAGGTTCAGAGAGGAGAGGACCCAGGACGGAGCCTTGAGGGACCCCAGTAGTGAGAGGACAAGGTTCAGAGAGAAGAGGAGAGGACCCAGGACGGAGCCCTGAGGGACCCCAGTAGTGAGAGGACAAGGTTCAGAGAGAAGAGGAGAGGACCCAGGACGGAGCCCTGAGGGACCCCATTAGTGAGAGGACAAGGTTCAGAGAGAAGAGGAGAGGACCCAGGACGGAGCCCTGAGGGACTCCAGTAGTGAGAGGACAAGGTTCAGAGAGGAGAGGACCCAGGACGGAGCCCTGAGGGACTCCAGTAGTGAGAGGACAAGGTTCAGAGAGGAGAGGACCCAGGACGGAGCCCTGAGGGACTCCAGTAGTGAGAGGACAAGGTTCAGAGAGGAGAGGAGAGGACCCAGGACAGAGCCCTGAGGGACTCCAGTAGTGAGAGGACAAGGTTCAGAGAGGAGAGGACCCAGGACGGAGCCCTGAGGGACTCCAGTAGTGAGAGGACAAGGTTCAGAGAGGAGAGGACCCAGGACGGAGCCCTGAGGGACTCCAGTAGTGAGAGGACAAGGTTCAGAGAGGAGAGGAGAGGACCCAGGAAGGAGCCCTGAGGGACTCCAGTAGAGAGAGGACAAGGTTCAGAGAGAAGAGGAGAGGACCCAGGACGGAGCCTTGAGGGACCCCAGTAGTGAGAGGACAAGGTTCAGACACAGATCCTCTCCAGGTTACTCGGTAGGTGTGGTCGTTGAGGTAGGATGAGAAGAGGCCTGAGATACCAGGTCCTGGAGGGAGGAGAGAAGGATCTGGTGGCTCACCATCACCACCATCACCACCTTTTCAAAATAAACTTCCATCTGTTAGATTCAGGAAGAGATCGTAAAATACGTAGCTATGTGACATGAACATTAACTTCTCGTTTATTAATTGACGTATTTTTTATTAAGGCTCCAAACATCCTACAAGTGGAGTTCATCTGTGAAGATTATTTTAATGAACTGGAGCTGTTTGACACACAGATTATCTTCTGTAATGAACCAGTAATCTGATGGAAGGATCCCATTGGCTGTTTGTGGAGGGAACCTGTTGGACTCTGAAGCATCGTCCCTGCAGCGCTCCATTTAATGATGGACCAAAACCACCAAACCACCAAACCCACATGAGGCTATAGAAGCCGCATACGATTCATCCTCCGATGGACCGCGAGGGTCTGAGGTTGTTAGTCCTTCAGCCGACTTTAACCACGAGGTGTACACTGAGCCGCTTCATTCACAAAAACAGGTCAGACGAAGAGGCCGACGTGTGCTTTGATGCAGACAGTTTGTGAAGACATACGCTTAACAATCTGCATTGGAATATGTCAAAGCAACGACAAATAAATCAATAAAGCTCATAACAAAATAAAAAACAACAACAGCAGGATTACTCTGGAAGCAGATGAAAGGTGACGGGTGCAGACGTCTTTCGGTGTAATGACAGCGGTAGAAGAGGCTTCCTGCGGCCGGCTGCTCATCCAGGTGTGACAGCAACAGTCTGAACCACCGGCAGGCTTCAGTGGAATCACTTAGTGAAGCTGTTTCCACTTCGGCCTGAGTGTGTGTGTGTGTGTGTGTGTGTGTGTGTGTGTGTGTGTGTGTGTGTGTGTGTGTGTGTGTGTGTGTGTGTGTGTGTGTTCGCTTAAAGCGTCTGAGTAGTGCAGAGTGAGATTTCCCTCCGAGCCTGTTTGAGATTCATAGCTTTAGAATTGGACTCTAAAGTGCAGGGCGGACACTTTTTTTATTTATTTTTGACAAAAAGCAGGCACAGAATCTGGCTGCTGTCTGGCGTTGATCCTCTGGAGACCCACTTTAAAGTTTGGGCTTTTTAAAGTTTTGGCATTCGAAAATCAGCCACAACAAGAAGGGAAGAAAGAAAAGAGAAGAGACTTTGTAAGAAACATCCGGGTTTTATCGGAGAACCTTCCAAAGATCTCTGGTGAGAAGTTTGGGTTGGTTGGAGACTGAAACACCGTCGGGAAGAAGAGAATAATAAAGAAAATACAGAGCCTTCTGAAGACATGTTCATCAGAAAGATATTCATCGGAAAGATGGTCATTGGAAGCATTTTCATCGGAAACATTTTCATCGGAAACATTTTCATCGGAAACATTTTCATCTGCGTTCTTAAACCATGTGATGAATGTGTCCAGACATATTTGAGCAATATATTGTCATATCTGTTGAAATAAGATGAAACACACGCCCCCTTTGCTTTGTTTTCAGACTTCTCTTCACGTGTTTGCTCTCCACATGTTTCAGGCGACACGACGTTGGACCTGAGCGCCGACATGACATGATCTGAAGCTGCCCGTCATCATTCACCAACTCTCCTCGTGACAGGAAGCCTCCAGCCCAAAATCTATTTTCTGTTCTTCTCTGCAATATTAATGGTGGCTGACCTACTCCGCTATTGAGGCGCTTTGTTTTGGGTCAGACTGCTTGGACGAGCTCTTCTTCTGTGGTGTAATTCTTTACGGTAAACGCTTGTGTCTGTTGGCAGTCTGGGTTTAATTTACCTGAGTGGGACCGTAATGCAGAGCAGGACTTATTATTCACCACAGAGGGGAAATGAGTTATCGATTTTCAAAATGATAACATTTCTAATATCCTCTGAGGAAAGTTCAAGTGGCGTGACGGTGGAGGTCAGCGGAGGAAAACGTTTCATCTTATTAAAAAGTCAAACGCTGTTTCATAATTTACAGCTTTTGTTATGGAGTTTTGAGATCTTACATAAACTCTGAAGAGGTACTCAAATGCGTGACTTACTGTTATTAAGTGCACAGTTTAACAAGTTTAAAAACTGTCATACCTCATCACCTTTTTTCAGTATTATCAGTAAAAAAGAAAGCAAGAGGGAAAGTTTGTCTTCTGGACAGAACCCCATGGGGTCTGCACCTCTTCCCCGTTCCAGTAGTCGTAGCAACCCCAAATGACTTTTGCTACAAAAAATTATTTAAGAAAAAATATATAACTTTAAGACCATATTTTTTATCATAACTTTGAACATCCAGCATGGTATGAGTCAGATTCCCCACAATGCATAAGACCTTGTTGGAAACATTAGGACCTAAAGAATCTGAATCTACAACAAAAACGTAGGAGGAGATTCAGTCAAAAAGCTGTCCGGTTCAAAATAGAAAAAATACTTATTTTATGGCAAAACATTGTTCGATTCAGACATGCTGGGTATTGAAATGTTCATCAGCTTCTGCACTTCCTGTTTCAGAAATGTGGGCGGAGCAGGAAGGACTCAGAAAAACGAAAGAAAAATACTTTTGTGACTTTACAGGTCTAACAGGGTTAGAACTGAATGAACAAATGAACATGAATCTGTCTCCATAAACATGAGCTGATATAGAAGCATATATAGAAACACAGTTGAATAAAGCGAATGAATCAGCTAGTTTTTGATAATGAAATACTACAATATTAAATATGATAATAAATAAAGGCGTAACCATATCCTCTCAGCCTGTAACTTCTCACCCAATGCGATGACGCATAACGACATTCATCACCAACAAAATGTTTTTGTATTACGAACTAAAGAGACAGATTTATCTGTCCTTTTTTCTTCCCAGAAGCACTGTAACCACGGCAACTGCTGTGGCTAGCATCCTTCAGCGGTAACCATGGAGAAGCTGTTCGTCCTCCAAACAGAAATCTGAAGTTTCTCTGACGAAAGAAATTAATGTAAAGAAACAGAAGAAGTGAAGAAAAGAGAAGAGGCCGAGGTCAGGCCCTCTTCCTCCTGCTCTTCCTCTTCCTCCTCCTCTTCTCCCTCTTCCTGCTGCTACTCCTTTTCCTCCTCCCTCTCCTCCTCCTCCTCCTCCTCCTCCTCCCTTCTCCTCTTCAACCGCTCCTCCTCCTCCTCTTCCTTCTCCTCCTCCTTCTCCTCCTTCCTCCCGCTACTCCTTTTCTTCCTCTTCCTCCTCCTCCTCCTCCTCCTCTTCCTTCTCCTCCTCCTTCTCCTCCTTCCTCCCGCTACTCCTTTTCTTCCTCTTCCTCCTCCTCCTCATCCTCCTCCTCCTCCTCCAGGCTCATCCTGCAAGTGACACTCACATTTTGCAGAAATTATTTGATGAACAGAGTAAAGGTGAAGATGAAAGGTGAACCGGCTGATGCAATGAGGAGAGGAAGAGTAGGAGGAAGAGGAGGAGGAGAGGAGGAGGAGAGGAAGAGGAGCGCCATCCTGAAGGAGCATTCTTCATCATCGCGTCCCGCCGATGGACAGCCGCTTTGGTGAAGAAGGGTTTCAATTCTCTTCTGGTCTCTTCTTGTTTACTGTTAACAGTTACACTTCTTCTTGTTTACTGTTAACAGTTACACTTCTTCTTGTTTACTGTTAACAGTTACACTTCTTCTTGTTTACCGTTAACAGTTACACTTCTTCTTGTTTACTGTTAACAGTTACACTTCTTCTTGTTTACCGTTAACAGTTACACTTCTTCTTGTTTACTGTTAACAGTTACACTTCTTCTTGTTTACTGTTAACAGTTACACTTCTTCTTGTTTACTGTTAACAGTTACACTTCTTCTTGTTTACTGTAAACAGTTACACTTCTTCTTGTTTACTGTTAACAGTTACACTTCTTCTTGTTTACCGTTAACAGTTACACTTCTTCTTGTTTACTGTTAACAGTTACACTTCTTCTTGTTTACTGTTAACAGTTACACTTCTTCTTGTTTACCGTTAACAGTTACACTTCTTCTTGTTTACTGTTAACAGTTACACTTCTTCTTGTTTACTGTTAACAGTTACACTTCTTGTTTACCGTTAACAGTTACACTTCTTCTTGTTTACTGTTAACAGTTACACTTCTTCTTGTTTACTGTTAACAGTTACACTTCTTCTTGTTTACCGTTAACAGTTACACTTCTTCTTGTTTACTGTTAACAGTTACACTTCTTCTTGTTTACCGTTAACAGTTACACTTCTTCTTGTTTACTGTTAACAGTTACACTTCTTGTTTACCGTTAACAGTTACACTTCTTCTTGTTTACCGTTAACAGTTACACTTCTTCTTGTTTACTGTAAACAGTTACACTTCTTCTTGTTTACTGTTAACAGTTACACTTCTTCTTGTTTACTGTTAACAGTTACACTTCTTGTTTACTGTTAACAGTTACACTTCTTCTTGTTTACCGTTAACAGTTACACTTCTTCTTGTTTACTGTAAACAGTTACACTTCTTCTTGTTTACTGTTAACAGTTACACTTCTTCTTGTTTACTGTAAACAGTTACACTTCTTCTTGTTTACCGTTAACAGTTACACTTCTTCTTGTTTACCGTTAACAGTTACACTTCTTCTTGTTTACTGTTAACAGTTACACTTCTTCTTGTTTACTGTAAACAGTTACACTTCTTCTTGTTTACCGTTAACAGTTACACTTCTTCTTGTTTACCGTTAACAGTTACACTTCTTCTTGTTTACTGTAAACAGTTACACTTCTTCTTGTTTACCGTTAGCCAACAGGGAAAGGAGCCAAAAGGGGGAGGAGCCAAAACGGGGCAATGACAATCTGAGCCTTTGGTGGCGAAAACAACGCCAATGAAGTAGTTGTTTATCATTTCTCACAGAGTCTCTCCTCTCATGGAGGCGGAGTCTGATCTGCATCTGATCTCACTCATATTGATATAATAATTATTATTATATATGCAGGTGGTTCCTATGCTGTCAGTCGGTGGAACCACCTGCACACCTCTCTACCTGCTGCGCATGAAGCACGCTGTGGGCGGTGTGTGTGTGTGTGTGTGTGTGTGTGTGTGTGTGTGTGTGTGTGTGTGTGTGTGTGTGTGTGTGTGGGTGTTGGAGAACAAGCAAGGCAGATGGAGGCAGATGGCGACTCCTACTGCCGCGGTAAAACGGCATCTCGTTACAGCGCTGCCAGTTTAATCTGCCAATTAAAGATATATTCTTTAATAAAAGAAAGAGGAACAAGGTGTGTGTGTGTGTGTGTGTGTGTGTGTGTGTGTGTGTGTGTGTGTGTGTGTGTGTGTGGGAGGGGGAGGTGAGGGGGGGTAAGGACAAGCAGACTGAAACGGGGCGGAGAGGTCGGGTTATGCTCTGTGATTACGACGTCCAAACAACGTAGTTTATCTTAATATTAATAATGTCTACCGGCATCAAAACAGAAAGTCAGCGGTGAAGCGGTAAAGCCCGCCCCTCGTTTGATTTGATTGGCTGCCTCGTTCCAGTGTGAAAAAAAACCGAGAAAAAAAACGTTGAAGACGAACACAACGTTCTGGTGAACGTGTGTGTTTGTTTCTGGTGATTCTCATTCCACCGACACAGAAGTTTCAGTCTCTTAATACTTCAGATTTGGCTGAATGTCCCTTTTTTATGTGATTGTGCTTTTAATATCTTCGTGATCTGAACTAAATATTCGACCTGAAGACGTCACCTTGAAGGACGGCAGGCGGGTCGTTGGGTTTTTGACGTTTTACAGGTTTTACCGACACTGAAACAAACACTGAAACACTGAAACATTGAAACACTGAAACATTGAAACATTGAAACACTGAAACACTGAAACACTGAAACATTGAAACACTGAAACATTGAAACACTGAAACATTGAAACATTGAAACACTGAAACACTGAAACACTGAAACATTGAAACATTGAAACACTGAAACACTGAAACACTGAAACATTGAAACACTGAAACATTGAAACATTGAAACACTGAAACATTGAATCATTGAAACATTGAAACACTGAAACATTGAAACACTGAAGCATTGTTACACGTTACCAGTGCTCCTGTTATACTGCAGGGACACAAAGTTTGTTGCTTTTTCCTTCCTGGTCGACCTTCTGGTTCTTCATCGGTAATGGAGGCCGTCCTCCAGGTCTTTATTACAGCCGAGCACCCGTTCACCTCGGCTGCTCCGCTCAGGAAATGTCACCGTGCCACAACACACACACACACACACACACACACACACACACACACACACACACACACACACACACACTCCATGGAACGGATCAGAGGGCACACACCCGATATAGAAGCCGGAGGGGAAGGGCCTCAGTAGATGGAATAAAAAGGAGAATATTGGCTAACTGTCATCAGAGTGGGAAACCTTCTACAGCTCCTCTTCCTCTTCCTCACCTCCCTCCTCTTCATCTCTGAAATTACAAACATACTCTCTAGCTCTCTCTCTCTCTCTCTCTCTCTCTCTCTCTCTCTCTCTCTCTCTTCATAATGTGTCCACTCCATCTAACGTTCCTCAGTTATTGTGTCTTATTCATATTCAGGTTTAAATGAGATGATCGTTGTACTTTTGACTGTCAGGAAGCGTCACAATTCAGATGACAAGTAAATAAAATATATAGAGCCTGAACGCATCATGAGAACGTTATCATTTACCTTATTTACTACTGCTGACTCTACCACTGACTCTACTACTGACTCTACGACTACTACTACTACTACTACTACTACTACTACTACTACTACTGACTCTACTACTACTACTACTACTGCTACTACTACTACTACTACTACTACTACTACTACTACTACTACTACTACTACTACTGACTCTACTACTACTACTACTACTACTACTACTACTACTACTACTACTACTACTACTGACTCTACTACTACTACTACTACTACTACTACTACTACTACTACTACTACTACTACTACTGACTCTACTACTACTACTACTACTACTACTACTACTACTACTACTGACTCTACTACTACTACTACTACTACTACTACTACTGCTACTACTACTACTACTACTACTACTGACTCTACTACTACTACTACTACTACTACTACTACTACTACTACTACTACTACTGACTCTACTACTACTACTACTACTACTACTACTACTACTACTACTACTACTACTACTGACTCTACTACTACTACTACTACTACTACTACTACTACTACTACTACTACTACTACTGACTCTACTACTACTACTACTACTACTACTACTACTACTACTACTACTACTACTACTACTACTACTGACTCTACTACTACTACTACTACTACTACTACTACTGACTCTACTACTAACTACTACTACTACTACTACTACTACTACTACTACTACTGACTCTACTACTACTACTACTACTACTACTACTACTACTACTACTACTACTACTACTACTACTACTACTACTGACTCTACTACTACTACTACTACTACTACTACTACTACTACTACTGACTCTACTACTACTACTACTACTACTACTACTACTACTGCTACTACTACTACTACTACTACTACTGACTCTACTACTACTACTACTACTACTACTACTACTACTACTACTACTACTACTACTACTGACTCTACTACTACTACTACTACTACTACTACTACTACTACTACTACTACTACTACTACTACTACTACTGACTCTACTACTACTACTACTACTACTACTACTACTACTACTACTACTACTGACTCTACTACTACTACTACTACTACTACTACTACTACTACTACTACTACTACTACTACTACTGACTCTACTACTACTACTACTACTACTACTACTACTGACTCTACTACTAACTACTACTACTACTACTACTACTACTACTACTGACTCTACTACTACTACTACTACTACTACTACTACTACTACTACTACTACTAACTACTACTACTACTACTGCTACTGCTAATACTACTGACTCTACTACTGAATCTACTACTACTACTACTACTACTACTACTGACTCTACTACTACTACTACTACTACTACTGACTCTACTACTACTACTACTACTGACTCTACTACTAACTACTACTACTGACTTCAGTACTTCTGACTCTACTACTGACTTTAGTACTTCTGACTCTACTACTGACTTCAGTACTTCTGACTCTACTACTGACTTTAGTACTACTGACTCTACTACTAACTACTACTACTGACTTCAGTACTTCTGACTCTACTACTGACTTCAGTACTTCTGACTCTACTACTGACTTTAGTACTTCTGACTCTACTACTGACTTCAGTACTTCTGACTCTACTACTGACTTTAGTACTACTGACTCTACTACTGACTTTAGTACTACTGACTCTACTACTGACTTCAGTACTTCTGACTCTACTACTGACTTTAGTACTACTGACTCTACTACTACTACTACTGACTTTAGTACTTCTGACTCTACTACTGACTTTAGTACTTCTGACTCTACTACTGACTTCAGTACTACTGACTCTACTACTGACTTTAGTACTTCTGACTCTACTACTGACTTCAGTACTACTGACTCTACTACTGACTTTAGTACTTCTGACTCTACTACTGACTCTACTACTGACTTCAGTACTTCTGACTCTACTACTGACTTCAGTACTTCTGACTCTACTACTGACTTTAGTACTTCTGACTCTACTACTGACTCTACTACTGACTTCAGTACTTCTGACTCTACTACTGACTTTAGTACTTCTGACTCTACTACTGACTTCAGTACTTCTGACTCTACTACTGACTTCAGTACTACTGACTCTACTACTGACTTTAGTACTTCTGACTCTACTACTGACTTCAGTACTTCTGACTCTACTACTGACTTCAGTACTTCTGACTCTACTACTGACTTTAGTACTTCTGACTCTACTACTGACTTCAGTACTTCTGACTCTACTACTGACTTCAGTACTACTGACTCTACTACTGACTTTAGTACTTCTGACTCTACTACTGACTTCAGTACTTCTGACTCTACTACTGACTTCAGTACTACTGACTCTACTACTGACTTTAGTACTTCTGACTCTACTACTGACTTTAGTACTACTGACTCTACTACTGACTTTAGTACTTCTGACTCTACTACTGACTTCAGTACTTCTGACTCTACTACTGACTTCAGTACTACTCACTCTACTACTGACTTTAGTACTTCTGACTCTACTACTGACTTCAGTACTTCTGACTCTACTACTGACTTCAGTACTACTGACTCTACTACTGACTTTAGTACTTCTGACTCTACTACTGACTTTAGTACTTCTGACTCTACTACTGACTTCAGTACTACTGACTCTACTACTGACTTTAGTACTTCTGACTCTACTACTGACTCTACTACTGACTTCAGTACTTCTGACTCTACTACTGACTTCAGTACTTCTGACTCTACTACTGACTTTAGTACTTCTGACTCTACTACTGACTCTACTACTGACTTCAGTACTTCTGACTCTACTACTGACTTCAGTACTTCTGACTCTACTACTGACTTTAGTACTTCTGACTCTACTACTGACTTCAGTACTTCTGACTCTACTACTGACTCTACTACTGACTTCAGTACTACTGACTCTACTACTGACTTTAGTACTTCTGACTCTACTACTGACTTCAGTACTACTGACTCTACTACTGACTTTAGTACTTCTGACTCTACTACTGACTTTAGTACTTCTGACTCTACTACTGACTTCAGTACTACTGACTCTACTACTGACTTTAGTACTTCTGACTCTACTACTGACTCTACTACTGACTTCAGTACTTCTGACTCTACTACTGACTTCAGTACTTCTGACTCTACTACTGACTTTAGTACTTCTGACTCTACTACTGACTCTACTACTGACTTCAGTACTTCTGACTCTACTACTGACTTTAGTACTTCTGACTCTACTACTGACTTCAGTACTTCTGACTCTACTACTGACTTCAGTACTACTGACTCTACTACTGACTTTAGTACTTCTGACTCTACTACTGACTTCAGTACTTCTGACTCTACTACTGACTTCAGTACTTCTGACTCTACTACTGACTTTAGTACTTCTGACTCTACTACTGACTTCAGTACTTCTGACTCTACTACTGACTTCAGTACTACTGACTCTACTACTGACTTTAGTACTTCTGACTCTACTACTGACTTCAGTACTTCTGACTCTACTACTGACTTCAGTACTACTGACTCTACTACTGACTTTAGTACTTCTGACTCTACTACTGACTTTAGTACTACTGACTCTACTACTGACTTTAGTACTTCTGACTCTACTACTGACTTCAGTACTTCTGACTCTACTACTGACTTCAGTACTACTGACTCTACTACTGACTTTAGTACTTCTGACTCTACTACTGACTTCAGTACTTCTGACTCTACTACTGACTTCAGTACTACTGACTCTACTACTGACTTTAGTACTTCTGACTCTACTACTGACTTTAGTACTTCTGACTCTACTACTGACTTCAGTACTACTGACTCTACTACTGACTTTAGTACTTCTGACTCTACTACTGACTCTACTACTGACTTCAGTACTTCTGACTCTACTACTGACTTCAGTACTTCTGACTCTACTACTGACTTTAGTACTTCTGACTCTACTACTGACTCTACTACTGACTTCAGTACTTCTGACTCTACTACTGACTTCAGTACTTCTGACTCTACTACTGACTTTAGTACTTCTGACTCTACTACTGACTTCAGTACTTCTGACTCTACTACTGACTCTACTACTGACTTCAGTACTACTGACTCTACTACTGACTTTAGTACTTCTGACTCTACTACTGACTTCAGTACTACTGACTCTACTACTGACTTTAGTACTTCTGACTCTACTACTGACTCTACTACTGACTTCAGTACTTCTGACTCTACTACTGACTTTAGTACTTCTGACTCTACTACTGACTCTACTACTGACTTCAGTACTTCTGACTCTACTACTGACTTTAGTACTACTGACTCTACTACTGACTCTACTACTATTACTGACTTTAGTACTTCTGACTATTCTTGTTATTATAGAATGTCTTTCTTAAAGGAGTTCCTTTTACCTCATTTTATGTTTCCCGTTGGATTTTACTTTTTTATTGCTCAGATCTTTTGAATATTTTTCCTGCTCGAAGTGCCTCTAGTTTACATGTATCTGTGTGAACGCACCTCTCCTACTGCTCCACAGTATCAGTGATGGCTTCTTTAAAGCCTCAACAACCTGCAGACATGAAAGTAGCTTCAGTTAGAACACCTCGACGTTCTGTTGAAGATGATGGAAAGGGACTCGTTACGCGGCACAGAGGATATTCATATTTTATACGAATGCTTTTTATTCCACATATTTAACAGCTACAGCGTGAGCGCTGCAGACAGCACACCGTCTGATTATTTAAATTTGGGATAAAGCGGCTCCACGTGTTGCTCTGCTGTTCCCGTTAAAACTGACGCTCCGAAGTTCTGGAAAGAATGAAGAAAAAGAGCTTCAGACAGAATTCAGATTGATCTTCGTGATCGTAAAGATTGGAAGCTTTTGAAGAACTTCGTGAATTAATTGACTTTCTCAGCCGTCAACCTTTGGGGTTTAACAGGTGAGCCTAATGGTTGGTCTAGCAGAGGAGACGTGAGCTCAGATTGGTTTCCCCGGTTAGTTTCCTGTCAGTGCAGACGTCCGGGCTAATTGTCCTCCCGTCTTGTTTCCATTGAAAGCCGAGTGAGATAATCCATCAGGCTCAACTGGAGGATCTCTCCTCCTGGTTTCATTGGTGCTGCCAGTCAGCCGAGCCCTACAGGAAGTGATCCCTCCAAACATGTCGCCTGACAAACAATATCGTTTCTTTTACAGCGTCTTCGTGGACGTCAGGGATTACTTTTCTCAGACGTTTGCCGATTCAACTACAAGATCCATGGAGAAGACTATTAATGCAGTTTTTATTTGTATGTTTTATGATGTGGAAAATGTATCTAATGAATGAATATCTATGTAATGAATCTGCAGCGAGACACCCTTTAAGGTTAGAAGCTTATGTTTCTCTACAAAGTCCGATATTAAAGTTTCTCTGTTCTGAGCATTTATATATCATCAAACTACTAAAGATATTAGTCTCACATTGTTAGTGCATGTTAGTACATGTTAGTACATGTCTGCGCTGCTCTCATACGGTGGTTACACATGATAACCTCGTCCAGACGAGGTTATTGTGGAAGCGTAGCAATCACCCTTTGGTTCCCCATTAAGGTAAACACTGTGAGAGCTGTTAGTTCTATAAGCACTGTTAGCTCTATTAGCACTGTTAGCTCTATTAGCACTGTTAGCTATATTAGCACTGCTAGCTCTATTAACACTATTAGATGTATGAACACTGTGAGAGCTGTTAGTTCTATAAGCACTGTTAGCTCTATTAGCACTGTTAGCTCAATTAACACTATTAGATCTATAAACACTGTGAGAGCTGTTAGATCTATTAGCATTGTTAGCTCTATTAGCACAGTTTTCCATGAAAGCACTGTTAGCTCTATGAACACTGTTAGCTCTATAAACATGTAAGAAGAAAGAAGAAACTTTATTTGTCATATTACATACTTTTTACATACATACATGAAATAGGTCTTCTGCATAGTTAGAGCTGTTAGACCTATAAGGACTGTTTGCAGAAAAGCACAATTTCATCTGTAAGGACTGTTTGCAGAATAAGCACAATTTCATCTGGAAGCACTGTTTGCATATTTGCTCGTTAAGCACTGTTTGCTATACA
The DNA here is from genome assembly GCF_910589615.1 of Taurulus bubalis. Classification (NCBI taxonomy): domain Eukaryota; kingdom Metazoa; phylum Chordata; class Actinopteri; order Perciformes; family Cottidae; genus Taurulus; species Taurulus bubalis. The sequence continues at coordinate 1,170,652 of NC_136603.1, read as the reverse complement.
ACTACTGTTTGTTCCATAAGCACTGTTTGCACTAAAAACACTGTTTGCTCTCTAAGCACAGTTAGCTATAAAAGCACAGTTAGCTATAAAAGCACTGTTAGCTCTATAAGCACTGATAGCTCGTAAGCACTGCTAGCTCTGTAAGCACTGTTAGCTCGTAAGCACTGTTTGCTCTGTAAGCCCCGTTTGCTCTGTTAAAACTATCGTATTGTTTATTGAACTTGAATGAACAGCAACCAGGAAACTGCCTCTGCTCATCACTGTTAACTTTAAATGACAGTTATACTGATGTTTTACTAGAATAAATACTATAAATAGAGTCACGAGTCAAGCAAGAGCAGAAAAAAAGAATCCATATTTCCATATTGTGTTTGGTGACCGGGGTTCCTGTCAGGAGTCGGTAGGCGACATTGATCGTTCCGCTGGACCCACGGCTCTGAAGCCATGTTAACGTCACGTAGAGGAAGCAATGTGAAGGACATGGAAACAAGCTGCAGAAAAGCCAACGTGAACATGTGCAGTGTTATTGTGTGATTTTCACACTGAAGGAATCGTCCTTGAGAGGATTGTGGAGGCAGAGACGTGCAGGTGAGAAACACAGCCGCGCTAGAAGAGCTTCATGAGGCCGATTCCATGAGACAGAAACAGGGTTGGCTTCCACCGCCACTGCCTCTGTGATGCCTCTGGATTAACTCTGGTCCGTTTCTTTGGTTTTGGGGTTTTAACTTCCTGCAACTGTGTCGATGAAACGCTCTCTATGAAATTTAAACAAGAACAACTCCCAAAAAAAACCTTCAAGGCGAGAAATAGGGCACAAAGCTCTGGAGAGCAACAGAAGAGGAGATCCCTCTACAGAAGTATAACAGATGTCATGTGACCAGAAGTACAATAGTATGAAACTGTTTGGTCAGCTCATAGTGCAATGTACACACAATACACACAATATTTGTATTGTGTGTATTGTGTGTACATTGGTTTATCTTTTACGTTGTGTCACTAGACAGGAATGAAAGTCACTTGAAGTGAAACGAAAGAAAAAGTCTAGCGGTTGTCTATTTTACAACCACAGTCCTCCTCAGTCTCCTTTGCCCTGGTGTGAGTGTGTGTGTGAGTGTGTGTGTGTGTGTGTGAGTGTGTGTGAGTGTGAGTGTGTGTGTGTGGTGAATTATTGATGTGTGCGTCTGTCTCTTGACTTGTGTCTGCCATCGGAGTTGAAATCTTTGATCGCAGGAACCCCGTCATTGAAGCACACACACACACACACACACACACACACACACACACACACACACACACACACACACACACACACACACACACTACCTATGTTAAAGATGGTTATCAAAGGCTCCACTTCTCCATCTGGCTCCTCATTAAATATTAAAGACGTTTCTGCAGCAGAAAGAAATAAAAACGTGACGAGAGTCCGTCAGCGGCTTGAAGGCTGGTGTCACCGAGCAGACACTTTTATACACACACACACACACACACACACACACACACACACACACACACACACACACGACTCACTTTTGTTTTAATCATGTAGATATGTTATAAGCATGTATAATAGTTACGTTATAATCACGTATAATAGATGTTATAATCATGTATAATAGATATGTTGTTATAACATATGTATTATATGTTATAATAACATATAATACATGTTATGATGCATTTTAACTCCAGCGTTCTCTCCTCTTTTCCTGTAAACTTCACATTCAGGTTTCTTTATTCTTTCCTGGAGGAGGAACAGCGTGAAGAATCTGAGGAGGAAAGTGTGAGGAGAAGAGTGTGAGGAGGAGAGTGTGAGGAGAAGAGTGTGAGGAGGAGAGTGTGAGGAGGAGAGTGTGAGGAGCAGAAGAGTGTGAGGAGAAGAAGAGTCTGAGGAGGAGGAGAAGAGTGTGAGGAGCAGAAGAGTGTGAGGAGAAGAAGAGTCTGAGGAGGAGGAGAAGAGTGTGAGGAGGTGAAGAGTCTGAGGTGAAGAGTCTGAGGAGGAGAAGAGTCTGAGGAGAAGAAGAGTGTGAGGAGAAGAAGAGTGTGAGGAGAAGAAGAGTGTGAGGAGGTGAAGAGTCTGAGGTGAAGAGTCTGAGGAGGAGAAGAGTCTGAGGAGAAGAAGAGTGTGAGGAGAAGAAGAGTGTGAGGAGAAGAAGAGTGTGAGGAGAAGAGTGTGAGGAGCAGAAGAGTGTGAGGAGAAGAAGAGTGTGAGGAGGAGAAGAGTGTGAGGAGCAGAAGAGTGTGAGGAGAAGAAGAGTGTGAGGAGAAGAGTGTGAGGAGGAGAAGAGTGTGAGGAGGAGAGTGTGAGGAGAAGAAGAGTGTGAGGAGGAGAGTGTGAGGAGAAGAAGAGTGTGAGGAGGAGAGTGTGAGGAGGAGAGTGTGAGGAGAAGAAGAGTGTGAGGAGAAGAAGAGTGTGAGGAGGAGAAGAGTGTGAGGAGGAGAAGAGTGTGAGGAGGAGAAGAGTGTGAGGAGGAGAAGAGTCTGAGGAGAAGAAGAGTGTGAGGAGGAGAGTGTGAGGAGAAGAGTGTGAGGAGAAGAGTGTGAGGAGAAGAGTGTGAGGAGGAGAAGAGTGTGAGGAGGAGAAGAGTCTGAGGAGAAGAAGAGTGTGAGGAGGAGAGTGTGAGGAGAAGAGTGTGAGGAGAAGAGTGTGAGGAGAAGAGTGTGAGGAGGAGAAGAGTGTGAGGAGGAGAGTGTGAGGAGAAGAGTGTGAGGAGAAGAGTGTGAGGAGAAGAGTGTGAGGAGAAGAGTGTGAGGAGGAGAAGAGTGTGAGGAGGAGAGTGTGAGGAGAAGAAGAGTGTGAGGAGGAGAGTGTGAGGAGAAGAAGAGTGTGAGGAGGAGAGTGTGAGGAGGAGAGTGTGAGGAGAAGAAGAGTGTGAGGAGAAGAAGAGTGTGAGGAGGAGAAGAGTGTGAGGAGGAGAAGAGTGTGAGGAGGAGAAGAGTCTGAGGAGAAGAAGAGTGTGAGGAGGAGAGTGTGAGGAGAAGAAGAGTGTGAGGAGGAGAGTGTGAGGAGGAGAGTGTGAGGAGAAGAAGAGTGTGAGGAGAAGAAGAGTGTGAGGAGAAGAAGAGTGTGAGGAGAAGAAGAGTGTGAGGAGAAGAGTGTGAGGAGGAGAAGAGTGTGAGGAGGAGAAGAGTCTGAGGAGAAGAAGAGTGTGAGGAGGAGAGTGTGAGGAGAAGAAGAGTGTGAGGAGAAGAGTGTGAGGAGGAGAAGAGTGTGAGGAGAAGAGTGTGAGGAGAAGAGTGTGAGGAGGAGAAGAGTGTGAGGAGAAGAGTGTGAGGAGGAGAAGAGTGTGAGGAGCAGAAGAGTGTGAGGAGGAGAAGAGTGTGAGGAGGAGAAGAGTGTGAGGAGCAGAAGAGTGTGAGGAGAAGAAGAGTGTGAGGAGAAGAGTGTGAGGAGGAGAAGAGTCTGAGGAGCAGAAGAGTGTGAGGAGGAGAAGAGTGTGAGGAGGAGAAGAGTGTGAGGAGGAGAAGAGTGTGAGGAGGAGAAGAGTGTGAGGAGGAGAAGAGTGTGAGGAGCAGAAGAGTGTGAGGAGGAGAAGAGTGTGAGGAGGAGAAGAGTGTGAGGAGGAGAGTGTGAGGAGGAGAAGAGTGTGAGGAGGAGAAGAGTGTGAGGAGGAGAAGAGTGTGAGGAGGAGAAGAGTGTGAGGAGGAGAAGAGTGTGAGGAGCAGAAGAGTCTGAGGAGCAGAAGAGTGTGAGGAGAAGAAGAGTGTGAGGAGGAGAAGAGTGTGAGGAGCAGAAGAGTGTGAGGAGAAGAAGAGTGTGAGGAGGAGAAGAGTGTGAGGAGGAGAAGAGTGTGAGGAGAAGAAGAGTGTGAGGAGGAGAGTGTGAGGAGAAGAAGAGTGTGAGGAGAAGAGTGTGAGGAGGAGAAGAGTGTGAGGAGGAGAAGAGTGTGAGGAGGAGAAGAGTGTGAGGAGGAGAAGAGTGTGAGGAGCAGAAGAGTCTGAGGAGCAGAAGAGTGTGAGGAGAAGAAGAGTGTGAGGAGAAGAGTGTGAGGAGGAGAAGAGTGTGAGGAGGAGAAGAGTGTGAGGAGAAGAAGAGTGTGAGGAGGAGAGTGTGAGGAGAAGAAGAGTGTGAGGAGAAGAGTGTGAGGAGGAGAAGAGTGTGAGGAGGAGAAGAGTGTGAGGAGGAGAGTGTGAGGAGGAGAAGAGTGTGAGGAGAAGAGTGTGAGGAGAAGAAGAGTGTGAGGAGGAGAGTGTGAGGAGGAGAAGAGTGTGAGGAGGAGAAGAGTGTGAGGAGGAGAAGAGTGTGAGGAGGAGAAGAGTGTGAGGAGAAGAAGAGTGTGAGGAGAAGAGTGTGAGGAGAAGAAGAGTGTGAGGAGAAGAGTGTGAGGAGGAGAAGAGTGTGAGGAGGAGAAGAGTGTGAGGAGGAGAAGAGTGTGAGGAGAAGAAGAGTGTGAGGAGGAGAAGAGTGTGAGGAGGAGAGTGTGAGGAGGAGAAGAGTGTGAGGAGAAGAGTGTGAGGAGCAGAAGAGTGTGAGGAGCAGAAGAGTGTGAGGAGGAGAGTTTCCTCTACGGAGAAGAAGAACTTTAGAGCTCAGACCAGCTTCATGAGAGCGGATTTAAAGGGCCAGCGCCTGTTTTCTTTCAGCATTATCCTCCACTGTCACTGGCCACCATGGATAAGGAGGTATTGATTCCTTTCTTCTAGCTGGATTTCAGTTCATTTGAAATATATATATATATATATATATATATATATATGTATATATATATATATATATATATATATTCAGTCAGAATTCAGATCAGTTATGTTTGACTCAAATGAGGTGATTAGTTTGTTCAGACAAAAAAAAAAAGAAAAACGTCTACAAAGTTTTTAAAATGGAAAAGAGGAAGAAGAGTACAGCAGAAGGTAAGTCAGGGAAGGTTAATTACACTGTAAACCTGTGTGTGTGTGTGTGTGTGTGTGTGTGTGTGTGTGTGTGAGTGTGTTTGTGTGTGTGTGCGTGCGTGTGTGTGTGTGTGTGTGTGTGTACATTAACGGGCTTCTCAGGACGCTCGTCCAGCTGTCCTTAAGACGTCCCATCTGACCTCTGACCCCAATATCAGCTGTCACACACACACACACACACACACACACACACTGTGTGTGTATACCTGTGAGACTCTGACAGCACATATGGGCTATTTGCATATGAGGCCTCACCTTGAATACATCTGTGTGTGTGTGTGTGTGTGTGTGTGTGTGTGTGTGTGTGTGTGTGTGTGTGTGTGTGTGTGTGTGCATTAATTGTAATAATTTATGATCTGCAGGTTTTTGGTTCTTCTTCACCTGAGTCTAGTTGGTAAACTCTCTTCCTCTTCCTCTCTCCATCATCATCTTCTTTTATCCCCTGAGCCTTCATCCCTCCCTCTCTCTGTGGGGACCAGCATGCCGTTCCCCGTCATGTGATCACCTGTAGTGAGGGAGCTCTCTGATTGGCCGGTCGGCCTCCAGTGAATGTGTACCCCAGACCCCTGGACCTCTGTACCCCAGACCCCTGGACCTCTGTACCCCAGACCCCTGGACCCCGGTACCCCAGACCCCTGGACCTCTGTACCCCAGACCCCTGGACCTCTGTACCCCAGACCCCACCTGACAGCTGTTCACTGAATCTTTAGTTTTCCTTCAACGAGCTGCAGGACCTGAACCCCAGAATCTGGTGATTATTGTTATTTTATTCAACACTTGTTTTGTTTTGAGATTCAAGTTGGAACATTTATTATATTTTATTTGTATTTTATTAATCACTCATCACTTGTTTTTAGATTTAAGTTATAACATTTTACACTATTTTATGAATCACTCATGTTATTTTAGTTGTAACATCTGTTTTTTTTTATTATATTGTATTTCAGTTGACACATTATATTCTATTTAATTGTTATTTTATAGATGACTAATTTTAGTTGTGACGTTTCTTTGTTCATTGATTAACCACTTATTGTATAAATTGTATTGTTTTTTTTTTAATTTATGAATTACTTGTTTTATTATATTAAGGTTGTATATATGTATCTGTTCAATTGTAATTATATTTAATACTTATTTTATCGTATTTAAGTTGAAACATTGCATTCTATTTCATAGTTTTTTAACCTAACTAATTGTGTTGTGATTGTAATGATGTCTCACTGTTATTAAACTTTACAGAGATCAAAGTGCTCAATAAGATGAACAAAGGTTGTGATTATAACAATGACACATCGGTGACGTCACACGTGGACAGAAGCGTCTCCAGCTGACTGTCACAGGATCGATACCTGTGATTGGCTCCTGGAGCGAGAGAGAGAGGGAGAGAGAGAAGGAGCGAGAGAGAGAGAGAGCTGCTATTGGCTGAGCTCTCTGTGGGCGGGGCCTGCCTGCTGTGTGGGCGGGGCCTCCGCTCTCAGCCTCAGTCCTCACGAGCAGCTCTCTCGTGCTCACCGCGCGCACCGGACCGACCGCGCTGCTCCGCCCGCACACGGAGCACCTTTCCCGGGGAGACCTGCGCACGCGGACCGTGCCTCTTGCCTCGTGCTTCGCTCCTTCTCCTCTGCATGCGCGTTTGCGGACAGAGCTGTTAATCTCTCTCACACACACACACACACACACACACACACACACACACCTTGAGGCTCGTGCGCGGCCGTGTGGTGGATTTGTGAATGGTGTTACTACCTCTCTTGGATTAAGCCGCGGAGGGATACACCGCTCAAGACAGCCGTGAAGCAACAACCTGCAGCGCTACGGGAACAGGTGAGGGACATTTCCGCTGTTTACTGTTTAGCACGAAGCAGGAGCGCTGCTCTGATGGATGACGTGCATAACAGTGTGCGTGCGCGTGTGCGGTCAAACTGAGGCGCGCACACACACACACACACACACTCTCTCGGTCCATAATAATTCTATTAAATATTAAATCATTTTGAGGTCATGGCTGATGACCTACTTCCCTCTTGGAGGCTTTTTTTTGAAAAAAATGTGCACCCTAGAAAAACAAATTGAGTTATATGAACACTAAATATAAACACACACACACACACACACACACACACACACACACACACACACACACACACACACATAATTACCTTTTTAATAGGAGCTGCATCGTGACTTTCCTTCTCTGATTCTTTGCATTAATATCTCATTCATGACCTCGTTGTGCTCAAGCTGTGTTGGTCCCTCCTGCTCTTATTGGCAGACATTTTAATTATTATTATTATCATTATTTCAAACCCCATTTCCTGTGTATCCGTCCTGTCAACACGCTGCGTTTCAGTTTTTGTTATAATGATGAATTCTGAGACTCTCTCGCTGGTCTAGGTGAAAGGAACTCTGGGAAACACCTGCAGGGACGCGGCTGACCTCAGATCAGCTGAGCAGAACTCTGCAGGGTCACATCCCGTGCATTATTAATAATAACGGACCCGAGTCAGCGCCGACATTCAGCTGGAATACGACCACATACATCGCAGGAGGCTATAGTTCCCACGGCTGTTCCATTAAAAGTAGATCCTTGCCTTTTTAGAGTTTTGTGTTCAACATTTCGGGTTATTGTGTGTTTTGTGTGAAGTTGAATGTTTCCACATCCAGCGGATCGATAGAAGTCTCTTTTATCTCCGGCTTTGGTGTCCTCCTCCCCGGGGAAATTATCATTCTCTCTCTCGCTGCTACTCTCCCCTCACTAGTCTTTTACAGCTCGTTCCCACCGGACTCAAGAAACAGAAACGACCCCAATTTGTTCCCCTCCTGGGACCAATGAGAGCGCAGTATTCACAGCTATCGATAGGCTCCGCCTCCGATCTGCAACGACGGGGTCCAGACCACCGGGGGGCTGTGACCCTTTTTCTGTCATCTCGGCCTCAAATTCCTTCTGTCTCCGTGTTGAACCTTGTTCTAAACCCTTCTCTCTGTTGGCATGTGTTCTAAACCCTTCTCTCTGTTGGCATGTGTTCTAAACCCTTCTCTCTGTAGACATGTGTTCTAGACCCTTCTCTCTGTTGGCATGTGTTCTAAACCCTTCTCTCTGTTGGCATGTGTTCTAAACCCTTCTCTCTGTTGGCATGTGTTCTAAACCCTTCTCTCTGTAGACATGTGTTCTAGACCCTTCTCTCTGTTGGCATGTGTTCTAAACCCTTCTCTCTGTTGACATGTGTTCTAGACCCTTCTCTCTGTTGGCATGTGTTCTAAACCCTTCTCTCTGTTGACATGTGTTCTAAACCCTTCTCTCTGTTGGCATGTGTTCTAAACCCTTCTCTCTGTTGGCATGTGTTCTAAACCCTTCTCTCTGTTGGCATGTGTTCTAAACCCTTCTCTCTGTAGACATGTGTTCTAGACCCTTCTCTCTGTTGGCATGTGTTCTAAACCCTTCTCTCTGTAGACATGTGTTCTAGACCCTTCTCTCTGTTGGCATGTGTTCTAAACCCTTCTCTCTGTTGACATGTGTTCTAGACCCTTCTCTCTGTTGGCATGTGTTCTAAACTCTTCTCTCTGTTGGCATGTGTTCTAGACCCTTCTCTCTGTTAACATGTGTTCTAAACCCTTCTCTCTGTTGGCATGTGTTCTAAACCCTTCTCTCTGTTGGCATGTGTTCTAAACCCTTCTCTCTGTAGACATGTGTTCTAAACCCTTCTCTCTGTTGGCATGTGTTCTAAACCCTTCTCTCTGTAGACATGTGTTCTAAACCCTTCTCTCTGTTGGCATGTGTTCTAAACCCTTCTCTCTGTTAACATGTGTTCTAAACCCTTCTCTCTGTTGGCATGTGTTCTAGAGCCTTCTCTCTGTTAACATGTGTTCTAGACCCTTCTCTCTGTTGGCATGTGTTCTAGAGCCTTCTCTCTGTTGGCATGTGTTCTAGAGCCTTCTCTCTGTTAACATGTGTTCTAGACCCTTCTCTCTGTTGGCTTGATAAGACATGGAGACCCGCCTTGGTTCTGTGGGGATTCTCCCATCGTCTGTTTTTAATCTGGTGTCGGGGAGGTGATGGATCACCTGCTGCTCGGTACCAGGTGCTGTGTTCATTATATCATGACATATCTGTTGTTTATTAGATAAGATAAGTTTGAGTTGTTTGTTGTCTTCTTGACGTTATTCACCATTAAAAGGCTTCGTGTCTCCATGTGTTCGTAAAACCTTGTTCAAAGGCCCATGAAACGAGTCCGTAGACTTTAAAAACCGATAACCTGCAGATACGAGCTCATTTCTACTGGATAAAGTGTTGAACCGGACAGGAATTGACCCGTCAACCTGAAGAGAGGCTGAACTGATTAGTGAAGCTGGGAACTGCTGACTCAGCTCGCAGGTCTGTGGGTTCGTCACTACGACACGTTTCACGCTGAAAGATGATCGAGACCGAGAAGCACCGGTTCCCCTTTAGAACAGACGTCTACACGTGGAACCAGAACCAGAACCAGAGGGCTCCTCTGCTGGTCTCTGGGGCTTCGCTGTAGCAGCTGCTCCTCTGACACTCGGCTGCTTCCTGTCACGCCGCAAAGGAACGCTGCCGGCTGCTTCCCGTCTTTAGAGAGCGCCGCTGTCGAGGTAAACGGACCGGCTCGCCGTCTGGTACCAGAGAGGAGCGCTTAAATATTCATCACCTGTCAGGTGGGCACCGAACCTCCTGCAGCAGCACCGGAGCGCCGGCTGACTCCACACGAGACCCCGAGCAGGAAGCGTGAAATCCCATTCAGGAAATGAGAAATTCCATTTTGCATTCGCTCGGAAATCCGTGAAGTGTGCGATCGGACTTGCCGATGACTCGCCCGTCCTTCACCTGAGGAGGAGGAGGAGGAGGAGGAGGAGGAGGAGGCGGCGACTCTGGTTGTATAGAAGTCTATGCTTCATGTGTTAAAGCTGCATTCTCTCTCCTGACCACCAGGGGGCGACTCCTCTGGTTGTATAGAAGTCTATGCTTCATGTGTTAAAGCTGCATTCTTTCTCCTGACCACCAGGGGGCGACTCCTCTGGTTGTATAGAAGTCTATGCTTCATGTGTTAAAGCTGCATTCTTTCTCCTGACCACCAGGGGGCGACTCCTCTGGTTGTATAGAAGTCTATAAATGTACTTGTTCCATTTAGTTTGTTTTAATAAAAGTTATGGTTTCATTATTATTTAATTCCCAGGAGAGAGCCAGGCCCGCTGTCCCCCTCTGTTTCCAGTCTTTGTGCTAAGCTAACAAATAAGCGTTAAAGTATTAGTTCAAAGGAGTCGATCTGAGAGTTGCGTATTAAAGATGAAATCCCTCGTTTGGTTCCTTTCTTCTTCTCCGGTGTTTTAACTTGGGTCTCTAATGAGCTTCCTGCTCGGTGGTGTGCGGAGCAGCAAAGTGGACCTAACCATTAAAACATTGCTGATCAATATTTCAAAGCGGTGTAATATTCATGTTACAAGCTCTGCTGAGTGAGCCGGAATGTTCTCTTCATCCTGCATCTCTCACCAGAACCTTTCAACACCCACTTGTACTTTCATTCTCTTGGAGAACTCTTCCTCCTCTGGCCGGTGCAGCAACCCGACGCTTCTCATGGTTCCTGTTTACACCACTGCAGTGGATTAAATAAAGAGTCAATATGAGGTTAAGGTGGAGACTTAATTAACTCATCGTTACAGTGCTCCACCTTTTCAGAGGCTCAGAAGTAAAATGACAACATACTAGTGAATGTAATGATCATGTGTAATACTTCCTGTTTGCTTTTAATGGGATGTGTTGACAATAAGAAACGTATAACAACACCGGCCTCTTCACCTTTATTTCATATGAACCTGTTTCTAATCTCCAAGGAGCCGGTCGACAGATTGATAATAAACTGAATTAAGAACTATAATCTGCTGATGGCTGCGTCCTCCTCCTCCTCCTCCTCTTCCTCTCCTCTCTGCGTCCCCCTTCCTGCTAATGGGTTCTCCATTAACCCCACCTGACGGCTGTGTGGGTAATTACAGATTTATTTCCGGCCCGTGACCGCGCACAATGAGGAATAAACAAAGGGACGCCGTGAGGCTCTTTAATGGACCGGGTTCCTCCGGGTCCTCGGCTCTGCAACAGAATATTAAGACAACACAATCGATTCCCACTGATTTCCTGTTCCCGTCTTCTGACGGCTTGTGGAGAACTCTGAGTATGTCGGCTCTCTCGTTTGCGTCCAGCTGCTCCGCAGCAGCAGGACGGCGTTCATGTGGAGCGTTTAAGGACTCCGTCTAAGTGCTGGCTCCATGTCGGGTTTCCATATGGGGGAAAGTGTGACGGAGCCGAAGCACCTCAGGCTGGTCTGCAGGAAAAGATCCATCCCGTCCAACATGGAGAGATTCATCCTGTGCCTCTTTGTAGCCGCTGTGCCTCTTTGTAGCCGCTGTGCCTCTTTGTAGCCGCTGTGCCTCTTTGTAGCCGCTGTGCCTCTTTGTAGCCGCTGTGTCTCTTTGTAGCCGCTGTGCCTCTTTGTAGCCGCTGTGCCTCTTTGTAGCCGATGTGTGTCTCTTTGTAGCCGATGTGTGCCTCTTTGTAGCCGCTGTGTCTCTTTGTAGCCGCTGTGCCTCTTTGTAGCCGCTGTGTGCCTCTTTGTAGCCGATGTGTGTCTCTTTGTAGCCGATGTGTGCCTCTTTGTAGCCACTGTCTCTTTGTAGCCGCTGTGTGCCTCTTTGTAGCCGCTGTGTCTCTTTGTAGCCGCTGCGTGTCTCTTTGTAGCCGCTGTGTGCCTCTTTGTAGCCGCTGTGCCTCTTTGTAGCCGCTGTGTGTCTCTTTGTAGCTGCTGCGTGTCTCTTTGTAGCTGCTGCGTGTCTCTTTGTAGCTGCTGCGTGTCTCTTTGTAGCCGATGTGTGTCTCTTTGTAGCCGCTGTGTGTCTCTTTGTAGCCGATGTGTGTCTCTTTGTAGCCGCTGTGCCTCTTTGTAGCCGATGTGTGTCTCTTTGTAGCCGCTGTGCCTCTTTGTAGCCGCTGTGTCTCTTTGTAGCTGCTGTGCCTCTTTGTAGCCGCTGTGTGCCTCTTTGTAGCCGCTGTGTGTCTCTTTGTAGCCGCTGCGTGTCTCTTTGTAGCCGCTGTGTGTCTCTTTGTAGCCGCTGTGTGCCTCTTTGTAGCTCTCTCTAGGTGACATTTCTTTTTCAATGAGCATGTTTTTATATTTGTATTATAAAAGAAAGGAACTACAAAGTGATCCAATGCTTCCAGAACCGGGAAATTATTTCCCGTTTGATGCACTTGGCATCCCAGCTCTCCTCTCTGCCTCATTGCATCTCCAGCTTGTCTGTTTCTCCTCCAGCGCTTTAGGATCCCCGTCTCTGTGTTGCTGTCTCTTCCTGAAGCAGCCCCAGACCACGCAGGCGCCTGCAGACCTGCTGCTCTGGATCTGCATGCTAATACCGTGGCGCTCTGATGGATGTCGGCTCATTAACAGCGTGCCGTGTTTGACTGAAGGAGAAGGCTCCGATTCTGCCGTTCGTATTTCTGCGTGTTCCCTTTTGATTTAATGTCTGTCGTTAAAATGTCCGCTGATGGGAGTTTTATTGTCACTTATTCAATCAGCACGTTGTGTAAAGAGTGTTTTTGTGAGTGTTTTTTAGACCGGTTGACAGTTCACAGAACCACGGGCGCTCAGAGAGAAGGATCGCAGTAAAATGAGAAGCGCCTCTTTGTTGCTCCGAGTGGTTTGATGGTCCAGTGTTTTATATTTTATATTTAATAAGCTGGTCACGTGGAAAGTGACATACCTATTTGTGTAAACGAGGAAGGGAGCGTCTCCTCTCCAGCTGGAGGTCCATGTCGGGTTCTGTTGGTGTGAAAGAGACTCAGCAGAAGTGAGACGTTTCATGACCGTCCTCCACTTTTATTGTGTTGTGTTGAGAGGAACCAGAACCAGCAGCAGCGGATCGTTTGTGGACGTTTTGTGTCTCGGTCGTGTTTTACAGGTGAAACACGACAGCTTTGTGGAAGTTTTGCATCTCTTTAAAGCGGCTTTGAGTCTTTGTAGCCGCTGTGGCCTTTTGTAGCAATTTTGCAGCTCTCTGGAACCAGTTTGTCTTTTTGGATGTTTTGCCACATTGTGTCTCTTTGTAGCCACATTGAGTCTCTTTGTAGCCGCATTGAGTCTCTTTGTAGCCGCATTGAGTCTCTTTGTAGCCGCATTGAGTCTCTTTGTAGCCACATTGTGTCTCTTTGTAGCCGCATTGAGTCTCTTTGTAGCCACATTGAGTCTCTTTGTAGCCACATTGAGTCTCTTTGTAGCCACATTGAGTCTCTTTGTAGCTGCTTTGAGTCTCCATGTGCAGTTTTTTTAATCTCTCTGGTCATATGACTTTACCACCAGACATTCCGTTGCGAGACATCTAGGAATATATGTATATGAAGAAAAGCGCTGCACGAGAATAGAGCTGCTGTTCATAGAGAGGCGGACTGATCTGTGTGTTGCAGTAATCATTCATCATTAATGATTCATTATTAATGGATGGAATGAATCTAACAGCTGCTGGAAGCTTCTTTAAAGTGAAGTTCATATCGTAAAGCTGCATTCTCTCTAAAAAACAAGATGGCGACGGCCAAAAGGTCCAACTCCAGGCTTCAAAGCGCCTCAACGACTGCGTCCACTTCTCCTCAGAACACGCTGACCTCGCTTTGACCTTGTGTGACCTCTGATTGTCCCAACAGGAGTCAATCAGTCAGTTCTGCCGGCTGACTTTGTCAGAGAGAACTGAACTGTTCATCGGAGATGTTTAGAAGAATCAAACCAGTTGAGTTGTTGGGTGTTGTGGTGCTAATGTTGGTGTGTTTTCCCATCATGCCTCAGTGGGGGCCTGTGGCCCCTGTGGAGAGGGCGG
>NC_136603.1:1136891-1151891 GCF_910589615.1 Taurulus bubalis | reverse complement strand
TTATGGCTTGTGGGAAGACACCTGAGAACATTACAGGGGGGCGGGGCCTAATGTAGCGGCAGGGGAAACACTGAGGTTTATCTTTTCATGTCACGTTACTGCTGCAAAGAAGAAGATGAAGATGAAGATGACTCACCAGAGACGGACCCCCAGGCCGTGTTGTGCTTTAATGGCTGCTGTTGTTTCACACTCTGATGTGATCTGGCTGTTGTCCTGCAGCCATCAGCAAACTGTTAGCTCGCACACACACACACACACACACACACACACACACACACACACACACACACACACCCTCCTTGATGTGGGTGCATATCAGGCCGCGGGTCTGTCGCCTCGCTGCGTTCCTGTTCGGCTGCAGAGACGAGCCGCCATCTGGACGGAGACAAGACTCTCTTTTAGTGGTGTGTGTGTGTGTGTGTGTGTGTGTGTGTGAGACTCGTCCTCTGTAATGGGCTCAGCCTCTGACTCGTGTTTTACTCGTCTCTGATGTTTCTGTTAAAGTTGCTCCAGCTTCTGCTTCTGTTCACATTCCTGCAGCGTCTCCAAAGCTTCAGCTTCCGGAAGCGTCTCGACCACACGGCCGAAAGCAACGTCTCATCTAACGCCTGTTCATAGCTCCCGTAGCCGGGTGAGGCATTCAGGGACGCGTGTTGTTTGGGCTCTTTGGTTGTGACTCCTCTCCGATGGCGTGTTCCAGAGAGGCGGAGACTGAGGAGGTGAGAACAGCTGGTGGAACCCAGAGGTCGCCTGGGGTCGCCTGGTCCTCGTTAACGGGCTGCGGGAGTTGATCTATGAGCTTCTGTCTGCTGGTGGAGATCATCCATGTGAGCTGGAAGCGTTTTGAGAGAAAGCAGCGTGTCGTTGGATTCAGAGGAGGAATATGAAAATATATATATATATATATATATATATATATATATATATATATATATATATGTATATATATGTATATGTGTGTATATATGTATATATATATATATATATATATATATATATATATATATATATATATATATATATATGTATATGTGTGTGTATATATATATATGTATATGTATATGTGTGTATATATATGTACGATGCGTTCAAGGACCGTCAGAAAGAAGATGTTTTCTCTGAAGCAGCAGGTGGGAGAAAATAATCCGGCTGGTGTGTGTGTGTGTGTGTGTGTGTGTGTGTGTGTTAGTGAGCAGTGTGTAGGAAGACAGAAGAACTCTTGTGTATGAGTCTATTGTCATATTGTTGTACAGTGTGTGTGAGAGAATGTGTGTGTGTGTGTGTGTGGGCGGGCAGCACAGAGCTCCTGTTCACCCTGAAACAGGAACCATGATTCTTTGCGTCTCTCGGTAGAAACTCAATGTTTGTCCTTAAAATACAAAGTTTAGTTTCTCTTCTTATGGATTTATTTAGTTGCCTTCGCCTCTTGTCCTCCCTCCTCTTCCTCCCTCCTCTTCCTCCCTCCTCTTCCTCTTGTTAACGGGCTCCCCTCTGTGACCTCTGACCTCTGAGGTGTTGACGTTCAGGCCGGTCACCTGATCCCACAGTAACAAACAGAGAGAGTAAATAGTGTTGTTGACCTCTGACCTTGTCTGGAATACAAACACGTTGTTCTCCTAACGGGAGCTGCTGCTGAACACAAAGGCTCATGGGACATGTAGTTGTTAAACTCTCATAATATGACAACCCTGTTGTTCATGTTAAAAGTGAACGTATCAGTTCCACAACATTTTGACCTTGGAACGAGTGCGACCTCTGGAACTGAAGACCAGAGCCAGACTCTGTGTGTGTGTGTGTGTGTGTGTGTGTGTGTGTGTGTGTGTGTGTGTGTGTGTGTGTGTGTGTGTGTGTGTGTGCGTCGAGGCCACTTCAGATGCAGCGTGACTTGTTCCCAGAGCAGATAAGAGTCGGTTCTCCGTCCTTAATGAAGCGTCTATCAGCGGATAGACTCCGTTAGCTTCGTTAGCTCCGTTAGCTCAGGCATGCTACGTGCTCCGACCGGCCCGGCACCACCCCCCCCCTTTAATTACTCTCCCTTTGTGAGCTCTCCTCCACGCCTCCGGGCTCAGAGGAGCGGAGGCCGAGCCGGAATGCTCTCAACTAAATGTTGTCGCGATGCTAAGCTACGAGCGCGCTTCTGTTCAACGGCAGGAAGTGTGCATGTCACGGAGGTTAAACATTAAACCAGGTCCCCGATGCGGAGCCGGTCCCCCGATGTTCAGATGAGTTACTGTTTGACTCGGTTAAACCCGTTAGCACGTGGATGCTACGCTAGCTGCTGAACGTGGACTGAATTTGGGGTTCATACTGGAACACGGGGAACACGAGGTGCAGAAGGCTGTTAGCCCCCATCTGGGGCTCTGGGGCTCAGGAGGTTATATTCCCATGAACATGAAGCTCGTTTCCGCCCAGCGGATTCACCGCCGGCGGGTTCTGATGGAACTGAACCAGCGGGCCGACTCGGCTCAGTGAACCAGCTCCCATGAGGCGGCGCCTTGTTGACGCTCGTCAGGTAACCACAAGGTTCTGCTGGCTTTCAGACGGACGCATTCCTCAGCGTTCAAAAGAAAAAAAAGGACAAAGCTCCTCTCTATTATTCCTGACGGCTCGTAAGGTGACACCTCCCTCCTCCGTACCTCTCCTCCCTCCTCCCTCCGTTAGCTTCTCTACTGAACTCGTTTCAGTAGAGAAGCAGAAGGAAGCAAAGGGGGCTGAAATCAGAGCCGAGCCCTCGGAGGTGGAGGCGTTTTTATGGCGTGTTTGTGCACGAGGAGGAGGAAGAGGAGGAAGGTGGAGGAGGAGCAGTGGGAGGAGAGCAGAAGTGAAGGAGGGCAAGAAGCAGCGACAAGAGGTTGAACGAATCGGGACGAAAGTCCGTCCGAGAGAAAGAAAAGAGCTCCGGAGTTAGATTGTCGGCACTGGAGAGGAGGAGGAGGAGGAGGAGGAGGAAGAGCAGCAGGAGGAAGAGCCGGAGGAAGAGCGAACTTGGACCTGCGACCACATGTTTAGATCAGGTAGGAAGACTGCTCCTCTTGAGGAAGAGGAGGCGGAGGAGGAGCAGGAGGAGGAATGTGCCGGTTGTTTGAACTCTACTTCCTGTAGCTTCTGGCCACGCCCACACGTCTGGTTTAATTTGTACAGTTTTTGAGGTATTTCTTTGACCCTCAAAACGATGCCGACATATTCACAACCATGCGTTTAGAAAGCAGACTGGACTGGGAGAAAGTAGTGAAAAGGTTGGGGACCAGTAGGGACCAGTAGGGACCAGTATGACCAGTGGGGACCAATGGGGACCAGTGGGGAACAGTAGGGACCAATGGGGACCAATGGGGACCAGTAGGGACCAATGGGGACCAGTAGGACCAGTGGGGACCAGTAGGGACCAGTAGGGACCAGTGGGGACCAGTAGGGACCAGTAGGGACCAGTGGGGACCAATGGAGACCAGTGGGGACCAGTAGGGACCAGTGGGGACCAATGGAGACCAGTGGGGACCAGTAGGGACCAATGGGGACCAGTGGGGACCAGTGATGACCAGTAGGGACCAGTGGGGATCAGTGGGGACCAGTAGAGACCAGTGGGGACCAGTGGGGACCAGTGGGGACCAGTAGGGACCAGTGGGGACCAGTGGGGACCAATGGGGACCAGTAGGGACCAATGGGGACCAGTAGGGACCAATGGGGACCAATTGGGACCAGTGGGGATCAGTAGGGACCAATGGGGACCAATGGGGACCAGTGGGGACCAATGGGGACCAGTGGGGACCAGTGGGGACCAGTGGGGACCAATGGGGACCAGTGGGGATCAGTAGGGACCAATGGGGACCAATGGGGACCAGTGGGGACCAGGACTGAGAGTGTTGGCTGTTTACACACTCAGTAGCTTATTGAGTTGCTGCTTGTTGTTTTCTGCAGTTGATACATAAAGGATGTTGGTTCCTGAAGAACGGTTGCTTCTCTCTGGAGGAACACGTGATGAGTAGCTGGGAGGAGTAATCAGATTACTGTATTTAAACCACAGGGGGGGTGGGGGGGAGGGGGAGGACTCCCCCTCAGGGGGTCAGCAGAGTGGGTGCAGCTGATTCCCCGTCTCCTCTCTGATCTTCGCTCTGATGCAGGAAGTGCCGGCTGATTATTCTCTCATCAGGACGTCTCCTGTGTGATTAGCTCGCCGCTAAAAAGCCCTTCAGCTCGAATGGAGCCGCGGCCCGAAGCTCTTAACGGTGTAATGAAGGAGTGATGATGATGATGAAGGGTTTCCTCTGACCAACGGGTCCTGTGAGGAGAGACTCCCTGCAGGTTCAAAAACTGGAAAACAATGAAATCTATAAAGACACTATGTTTCCAAATGTTGCCTTTTTCCTTCCAGCTCTGCTCACTTCCTGAAGTTCAGACAGCTTCTCCTCTTGTGGTCACATGACCGTCTCAGGTGACTCATCATGACGTCATCGTTTCACTGAGCAGACATAACCTTTTTATGAAATATCACAATTTTAAACTGACGTTAATTATTTAAAATACTGTCGGTGTGTTCCTCTGCAGATGAAAGGATGCTGCAGGACCCCCACGAGGGACTGAGCCCCACCTGAGCCCCAGACCCCCACCATGACCCTGCTGTGCCGCGGCCGCCTGAAGCTGCTGGTGGCGTCGCTCACGGCCGTCGTGCTGCTCACCTGGCTGTACCTGCTGGCCGGGAACCTGGAGAGTGAGTAGGGGGAGGGGCATCATCAATACTGTAGTCAACGGGGGGGTTGTGTGTTTGTGGTTGTGGGTCAGAGAGCTGCAGGGTCAACCAGACAACAGGAGCATCAGTTCTAGACGCTGCTTTATTTTTACTTTCACCCGACGATTATCTTTAATGTTTAAACACGAGGAGCTCGTTTACAGTTTCAGAGGCCGAGGTCACTTCCTGGAAGAGCTTTTAGAACACTCTCTCTCTCTCTCTCTCTCTCTCTCTCTCTCTCTCTCTCTCTCCTCTTCTGAGCAGCTTTTCTTGGCTCCAGATGGTTTACACAGTAACAGGATCTCTACAGTAAATACACAGTAAAGTTATTTTTATAAAGATTTTTGATTCCAGTATCATAATTCAAAATGGCTGAGAGAGAGAGACTCAATTTCACTTATACATTATATGTTTTTATATATTTAATTGACCAAACCTTTAAAAACCTAGAAGGAGTTTATGAAATGCAGTATAAATATCTCTAGAGTAGGTACTTTTATACTTGAAATACATTTTGCTATATGATGCTTATTTAATTCTACTGGAGTATTTTATATTTGTTTACTTGTTACTTACACAACATTATACACTATAATACACACATACTACAAAGATACATAATGAAAGGCTTTCGCATAAATAAATATGAAATATGAAAGGGAACTCCTTCCTCGCTTGTCGCCGTCGTCTCCTTTCACCCTCAGATTAGGTTGTGAACA
Source organism: Taurulus bubalis (assembly GCF_910589615.1). NCBI lineage: Eukaryota > Metazoa > Chordata > Actinopteri > Perciformes > Cottidae > Taurulus > Taurulus bubalis. The sequence goes on along the minus strand of NC_136603.1, from coordinate 1,146,452 downwards.
TTCCCAGCATGCCTCACTTCAGCTGAGGGCAGCTGCTGGAGGAGGAGGAGGAGGAGGAGGAGGAGGAGGAGGAGGAGGAGGAGCTCACTTTGTATCAAACAAACAGGAGGAAACTGGGACTTAGTTGGGGACTATTTTCTCTGGAGGATGAACATTTGAGCTTGAGGTGCATTACGGTCCCGGCAAATTGCAAAATGAGGGAAATGAAACCCGTAGCGGTAGTTCAGGTGTCGTGACTGAAACATCGCAGGAAATGCAGTTTTATGATGAAATAAATTTCCACGTGTCCCAGAGCAACATGGTGAGCCTTTCCTGCAGCTCCCGGTGGAAGATGACGGCGCCGTCGTCTTCCACCGGGAGCGTGTGATGGACAGAAGCAATAGATGTCATGTGACCAGAATGAATAACGTAACAGAGTTACAGCACATTACATGAATATGACAGAATGACAGAAATGATTCATATAATGAGTAGTATAAGCATGGAACACAATCTAGATAACCACGATCCATGAAGCAGAAGGAGGGAGAGAGGAGGGGCATCAGCAGGAGACAGGAGGTAGGAGACAGGAGGTAGGAGACAGGAGGTAGGAGAGAGGAGACAGGAAGCAGGAGGTAGGAGACAGGAGACAGGAGATAGGAGGCAGGACCGGCTCCAGACAGCCACAATCCATGGAAACTTGAGACGAGGAAGCACAGAGGCTTCGGGAAAGAAGTAGAGTTAGTAATGTGCTTTGAAGAGCCATGAATTCATCCAGAAGGAGAGAGAGAAGAGGAGAAGAGGAGAGAGGAGCTCAGTGTATCCTAAGAGGTCCCCCTACAGTCTAAGCCTAAAGCAGCACTTCTGAAAATTCAAGGGTGTGGGTGGGGTGTAATCTGACGGAATCACGGGGGGAGTTGCCCTCATGAATCGCGAGGGTCTGACTCTCCCTCTCCTAATTATAAACTAACTAACTAACTAGCTATAAGCCTGAAACAGCCCTAACTATAAGCGCTATCAAAGAGGAAAGTCTTAAGTTCAATTCAGTTTATTTTATATAGCCCAACATCATAAATACAAGTTCGCCTCAGAGGGCTTTACAGTCTGTAACATAACATCCTGTCCCAAAACCTCACATCGGATCAGGAAAAACTCCCCCAATAAAGAAAGTAAAAACCCTTTCACAGGGAAAACAGGGGAAGAAACCTGAGGGAGAGCAACAGAGGAGGATCCCTCTCCTGGATGGACAGAAGCAATAGATGTCATGTGGCCAGAATGAGTCTACTCTTAAATGAGGTGACCGTGTCCCCCGGACTGAAAGTGGAATAAAATTGGTCCAAGCACAGAACCTTGTGGAACTCCATGACGAACGTTGGTGGTCATCGAGGCCTCATCGTTTACAAATACAAACTGAGATCATCTGATAAATACGACTTAAACCAGCTTAGTGCTGTACCTTTAATACCAATCAACTGGTCTAGTCTCTGTAATAAGATGTCATGGTCAATGGTGTCAAACGCTGCACTAAGGTCTAACAAGACCAGTACAGACACAAGTCCTTTATCAGCACTAAGGTCTAACAAGACCAGAGACAAGTCCTTTATCAGCACTAAGGTCTAACAAGACCAGTACAGAGACAAGTCCTTTATCAGCACTAAGGTCTAACAAGAACAGAGCAAGTCCTTTATCAGCACTAAGGTCTAACAAGAACAGAGACAAGTCCTTTATCAGCACTAAGGTCTAACAAGACCAGAGACAAGTCCTTTATCAGCACTAAGGTCTAACAAGACCAGAACAGAGACAAGTCCTTTATCAGCACTAAGGTCTAACAAGACCAGAGACAAGTCCTTTATCAGCACTAAGGTCTAACAAGACCAGTACAGAGACAAGTCCTTTATCAGCACTAAGGTCTAACAAGACCAGAACAGAGACAAGTCCTTTATCAGCACTAAGGTCTAACACGACCAGAACAGAGACAAGTCCTTTATCAGCACTAAGGTCTAACAAGACCAGAACAGAGACAAGTCCTTTATCAGCACTAAGGTCTAACAAGACCAGTACAGAGACAAGTCCTTTATCAGCACTAAGGTCTAACAAGACCAGAACAGAGACAAGTCCTTTATCAGCACTAAGGTCTAACAAGACCAGAGACAAGTCCTTTATCAGCACTAAGGTCTAACAAGACCAGAGACAAGTCCTTTATCAGCACTAAGGTTTAGCTGGAGCTGAGACGAGTACGTTATCTAACACGGTGGAACTGGAAGTGATGCCATACGCTTACCGTCAATAGTACTCTGTGTATGCAGATGATTCATGTGTTTATAGCAGGTATTAATGAGCCCCTTCCCCTTGTCTCCTCCCCTGTCTCCTCTCCTTGTCTCCTCCCCCCTCAGACGGGCGCTCCCTCCTCCTGGCTCCCTGCCTGGCCGACACCCCAGCGGTCCCGGTTCTGGAGCAGTCCGTGCTGGAGTCGCGGGTCCGAGAGGTGGAGGAGGAGAACCGGAGGATCCGACTGCAGCTCAGCCAATCACAGCAGGGCGCCGCCGCTGCCGGCAACCAGCAGTGGGGGGCGTCGGCCGACACCGGGCCGGAGGACGGGGACTCCACGGCGGAGGAGAGGAACAACCACACGGATTGCCCTCGCTCGCCCAGCGTGCAGAAGTGTGAGGTAGGACGCCAGCAGTCATGTGATCTTCTGGTCACGTGACTGATTATCAATAACACGTATACACATATGACCTGTGGACCTCAGATCATGTTCATTGATGCGTTTGTCACCTCCAGGCCACCGTAGTCTGTCAGTACTGCTAGAGGTCACTGACTGTCACTGAAGGTCACAGCTCTGTTGCGTCATCTAGACGTCCTCCGTTCATTAATATAATAATTTAACATTAATATGATAATATAACATTAATATGATAATTTAACATTAATATGATAATATAACATTAATATAATCATTTAACATTAATATGATAATATAACATTAATATGATAATTTAACATTAATATGATAATATAACATTAATATAATCATTTAACATTAATATGATAATATAACATTAATATGATCATTTAACATTAATATAATCATTTAACATTGATTTGATGGATTCCAGCAGAACCGATCCAGCTGAAGTTCTGTCGTGGGGTGACTGTGGCTCAGTGGTTAGCATGCCCGTCTTTCAATCAGAGGATCGCTGGTTCGAGCCCCGCTAGTCCACGTCGACGTGTCCTTGAGACTCCCAACCCCTAAATGCTCCCGTTGCTGTGACTACAGTGTAGAGAGCAAACATGGACGTCTCTTTGGATAAAAGATCAGCTACATGAAATGTAATGACGTCACATGACAAGCCGCTAAAGAACGAGGTGAACGAGGTTAACTTCCTGTCTCCTCTCTCCTGTCTCCTCTCTCCTCAGCTGATACATGTAGCTTGTGTTTGTGCCGGTCACAACGCCACCAGAGACGTCGTCACACTGGTGAAGTCCGTCCTCTTTCACAGGTGAGTCCTCTGTCTGTCTGTCTCTTGTTAAAAGTATAATCTTATAATAAGTACGACATTAAAAAAATAATAATTAATGTATTAATAATTAATTAGTGTGTTTTCTTAATTCATCATCTCTGGTGCGATGACGTCGATCTGAACGGGTTTTTGGTTCCTCGACAAAAATATAGTTTTCTCGTAAATTTTGTGATATTTTTTATTTATTTTTCATCATAATTTGAGACTTTAATCTCTTGATATTCTGAGTCTCCGTCTCTTCTGCTTTGTTTCATCTTTTCCTTCAACGTCCAGAAGACGCCGTCGTAGAAGAAAGTATTTCTAGATTGACTAATTCATTATTATTATTGTTTATTTCTTTATCGTTGCTGTTTTACAGTGAAGACACATCCGTCCTAGTTATGATTATATTGATGCTTTAAACTCTGAGGCTTTGTGTGACGGAGGTTAAGGAGGTCTCAGCGATGACCTCGCTAAGCTCTGCTCTCGTGGATTTGGTCCTTTTTTTAGATGCTCTTAAAGATTTAAGGTCCGTGTAGTGGAGCTTTTTCTCCCATATTTGACCTCTGATTTGATTGGTTGGAGGGTGAATGGAGTGCTCTTTTCTTTTTGACGTTAAACTGATTTAATTTGCTTCCTACTGCCTTCGTCCTCGGTTCACGTCGGTTTTGAGGTCATGTGGTTCTCGTTACCGCCGGTTTTTTCCCGATCCAGATCAAACTAATGCATCAAAATCAGGAAGTAAAGCTGGCAGATGAGCTGCTTTCAGACCAGAGGAGCTCTTATTGTGAAAGAAGCGTCAGAGGAACATGATCAGGCTTTCCCTCGACCTTGACGTCCGTTCTTGTCTTCCTCAGGAGGAATCCTCTCCACTTTCACTTCATCACCGACACCGTAGCCAATCGGATCCTGAGCGCCCTGTTTCAGTCCTGGATGGTCCCGTCTGTGCAAGTCAGCTTCTACGATGCAGATGAGCTCAAGGTACACACACTCTATGTATCCCGGCTCTGGTAGGACTATGGTATGACTCTAAAAGGACTATGGTAGGACTCTGGTAGGACTGTAAAAGGACTATGGTAGGACTATGGTAGGACTCTAAAAGGACTCTGGTAGGACTGTAAAAGGACTATGGTAGGACTATGATAGGACTCTAAAAGGACTATGGTAGGACTCTAAAATCACTCTGGTAGGACTATGGTAGGACTCTGGTAGGACTGTAAAAGGACTATGGTAGGACTATGGTAGGACTCTAAAATCACTCTGGTAGGACTATGGTAGGACTCTGGTAGGACTGTAAAAGGACTATGGTAGGACTCTGGTAGGACTCTGGTAGGACTCTGGTAGGACTATGGTAGGACTGTAAAAGGACTATGGTAGGACTCTGGTAGGACTCTGGTAGGACTATGGTAGGACTATGGTAGGACTGTAAAAGGACTATGGTAGGACTATGGTAGGACTCTAAAAGGACTATGGTAGGACTCTGGTAGGACTCTGGTAGGACTGTAAAAGGACTATGGTAGGACTATGGTAGGACTCTAAAAGGACTATGGTAGGACTCTAAAATCACTCTGGTAGGACTATGGTAGGACTCTAAAAGGACTATGGTAGAACTATGGTAGGACTCTAAAAGGACTATGGTAGAACTATGGTATGACTCTAAAAGGACTATTGTAGGACTCTAAAATCACTCTGGTAGAACTATGGTAGGACTCTAAAAGGACTCTGATAGGACTATGGTAGGACTATAAAGGGACTCTAAAAGCACTCTGGTAGGACTGATATGACTGTGAAAGGACTCTAATAGGACTGTCAGGACTCTGATAGGATTCTAAAAGGACTCTAAAGGGACTCTGATAGGACTCTGGTAGGACTGATAGGACTGTGAAAGGACTCTAAAATTATGCTAAAAGCTCTCTGATAGGACTCTAAACGGACTCTGGTAGAAATCTGGTAGGACTCTGGTAGAAATCTGGTAGGACTCTGGTATGACTCTGGTAGGACTCTGATAGAACTCTAAAGGGACTCTGGTAGGACTCTAAAGGTACTCTGATAGGACTCTGGTAGGACTCTAAAGGTACTCTGGTAGGACTCTAAAGGTACTCTGATAGGACTCTGATAGGACTCTAAAGGGACTCTGGTAGGACTCTGATACGACTCTGGTAGGACTCTAAAGGTACTCTGGTAGGACTCTAAAGGTACTCTGATAGGACTCTAAAGGGACTCTGGTAGGACTCTAAAGGTACTCTGATAGGACTCTAAAGGGACTCTGGTAGGACTCTGATAGGACTCTAAAGGGACTCTGGTAGGACTCTGATCGGACTCTGATAGGACTCTAAAGGTACTCTGATAGGACTCTAAAAGGACAGGGTAAGTCAAAGTCAGATGAATCAAAGAGAATCCTCCAAAGCAGCAGCAGCATTCCGATGTATTTTAAAAGCCACCTTTAACGGACGAGATTCAGCTTTACCGTGGCATCAAAGAGGAGAGACATCAATGGGAGAAGGGCACGGTTCACACCACTGATGCTGAAGCAGAAGGTCACGCCGTGCGTCTTCATGTGTCGTCACGTGCTGCGGCGCACCAACTCAGATCAGAGGATTGTTTAACTGGATGTGACGTGGGGTCGGTCTCCAGTTTGGCCTCCATTCAGACTGACGCGGTGTTACCAAGAAGGGAGGTCCTGAAGGTTAGAGGAGAAGAAGTGCCTTCAAGAATTCTAAACATGCTCGTCTAATATTTATAACATGGTGTCCACCTCTATTCGTGAAAAAAAATAACAGTCAGTCAATAGACAGAATAGTAAACTTTCAGCAAATGTAACAGATCAGTACAAAAACACAGCCTCTAAAATAACCAAAGACTTGAGGGGGGGAAAGGTTGTATAGAAGTCTATGCTTCATGTGTTAAAGCTGCATTATCTCTCCTGACCACCAGGGGGTGACTCCTCTGGTTGTATAGAAGTCTATGCTTCATGTGTTAAAGCTGCATTATCTCTCCTGACCACCAGGGGGTGACTCCTCTGGTTGTATAGAAGTCTATGCTTTATGTGATAAAGCTGCATTCTCTCTCCTGACCACCAGGGGGTGACTCCTCTGGTTGTATAGAAGTCTATGCTTTATGTGATAAAGCTGCATTCTCTCTCCTGACCACCAGGGGGTGACTCCTCTGGTTGTATAGAAGTCTATGCTTCATGTGTTAAAGCTGCATTCTCTCTTCCTCTGGGGAGTAGGAACATCCACAACAGAGTGGAAAAGGGATTTTACCCACAACTCTTTTAATTCAGTCATTTATTCAACGTTGAACTGCGACAGACGGGCTGAAGAACAGAACGCGAGTGAGCCGAGGTCACTTTCAAGACGTACGAAGCCGATTAATAAAAAATCAAAACATACCCGGCAAGGTTAAACCTGAGATACAAGGTTGTTACCCGAGTGCATCAGAACAAACCTCACGAGAACGTGTAGCTTAAGAAACTCTTTCCTCCCAAAGTCAAGAGACACTTCAGCACAAAGAAACTGCTAATCACTTATTTTAACGTCAAGTTGATGAATGTACGAGAGTGTGTGTGTGTGTGTGTGTGTGTGTGCGTGCGTGTGCGTGCGTGCGTGCGCGTGTGTGTGTGTGTGTGTGTGTGTGTGTGTGTGTGTGTATGCAGCCGCTCACTCAGGTTTCCACCAAACAAAGACTCTTGAGCCGATTCTCTCTACAGAAGATGAACTCATGAACATTCAGTGACTGAATCAACTCGTCTGTTAGCTGACATGCAAACGGAGGCCAGAGGTTCACTTGTTGTTGTTGTTGTTGTTTCAGTCCGAGGTGTCGTGGATCCCCAACAAACACTACTCAGGTATTTACGGCTTGATGAAGCTGACGCTGACCAAAGCTCTGCCCGCCGACCTCTCCAAGGTCATCGTCCTGGACACGGACATCACCTTCGCCACCGACATCGCCGAGCTGTGGGGCATCTTCAGAAAGTTCACCGGTGAGACGCCTTGTTTATGTTTTATGTTTTATAGCCTTTTTACTCATCTAACTATGCAACAGATATGATGAACATTAACAGATATGATGAACATTATATATATCCATTAAGTTGGTTTTCAAACAAATTGCATCACTTTTATTTCTGTTTAACATTTCTTCACTACAGCAGCATTTATACACACCAAATCTAAAAAATATTAATGTAAAATGCACAAGACATACAAAGAATAGAATTAAGTCGTTGTTGTTGTTTACAGATAAACAGGTGATCGGCCTGGTGGAGAACCAGAGCGACTGGTACCTGGGGAACCTGTGGAAGAACCACAAGCCCTGGCCCGCGCTGGGACGCGGCTTCAACACAGGTAACACCGCCGCACCTGGACAGTCACGTGACCCGAGGGTCGATCTGGAGTGATGTCATCACCACTTCCTGTTTCCTCCCCTCACTTCCTGTCCCCCCAGGCGTCATCCTGCTCTACCTGGAGCGGCTGCGGCGGATCGGATGGGAGCAGATGTGGAGGCTCACGGCAGAGAGGGAGCTCATGAGCATGCTCAGTACGTCTCTGGCTGACCAGGTGAGGGAGCAGCATCACCTGGTCCTCTGGGGTTAGTCCCTCTGGATGTAGTCCCTCTGGGGTTAGTCCTTTTAAGCGTTAGTCCCTCTGGGGGTTAGTCCCTCTGGATGTAGTCCCTCTGGGGTTAGTCCTTTTAAGCGTTAGTCCCTCTGGGGGTTAGTCCCTCTCAGGGTTAGTCCCTCTGGGGGTTTGTACCTCTGGGGTTAGTCCTTTTAAGCGTTAGTCCCTCTGGGGGTTAGTCCCTCTCAGGGTTAGTCCCTCTGGGGGTTTGTACCTCTGGGGTTAGTCCTTTTAAGCGTTAGTCCCTCTGGGGGTTAGTCCCTCTCAGGGTTAGTCCCTCTGGGGGTTAGTCCCTCTCAGGGTTAGTCCCTCTCAGGGTGTAGTCCCTCTGGATGTAGTCCCTCTGGGGTTAGTCCTTTTAAGCGTTAGTCCCTCTGGGGGTTAGTCCCTCTGGATGTAGTCCCTCTGGGGTTAGTCCTTTTAAGCGTTAGTCCCTCTGGGGGTTAGTCCCTCTGGATGTAGTCCCTCTGGGGTTAGTCCTTTTAAGCGTTAGTCCCTCTGGGGGTTAGTCCCTCTGGATGTAGTCCCTCTGGGGTTAGTCCTTTTAAGCGTTAGTCCCTCTGGGGGTTTGTACCTCTGGGGTTAGTCCTTTTAAGCGTTAGTCCCTCTGGGGGTTAGTCCCTCTGGATGTAGTCCCTCTGGGGTTAGTCCTTTTAAGCGTTAGTCCCTCTGGGGGTTAGTCCCTCTGGATGTAGTCCCTCTGGGGTTAGTCCTTTTAAGCGTTAGTCCCTCTGGGCGTTAGTCCCTCTGGGGGTTAGTCCCTCTGGGGGTTTGTACCTTTAAGCGTTAGTCCCTCTGGGGGTTAGTCCCTCTCAGGGTGTAGTCCCTCTCAGGGTGTAGTCCCTCTCAGGGTGTAGTCCCTCTGGGGGTTAGTCCCTCTCAGGGTGTAGTCCCTCTCAGGGTGTAGTCCCTCTGGGGGTTAGTCCTTCTCGGGGTTTGTACCTCTGGGGGTTAGTCCCTCTCAGGGTTAGTCCCTCTCAGGGTTAGTCCCTCTGGGTTTAGTCCTTCTCGGGGTTTAGTCCTTCTCGGGGTTTGTACCTCTGGGGGTTAGTCCCTCTAAGGGTTAGTCTCTATAAGAGAGCTTTTAATGTGTATTAATGTAATTTAACCCGATGATGTCATCGACTCTTTGATCCTCCAGCACCATTAACAGAAAAGCTTTGAACTGGTTTCGTAGAAACCGGTTTTAACAATGTTCAACGGTCAAATACATGTGGTTGTGTTAGTTAATTAATAACCACTGTGGCATAAAGCCTCTAGTTAGTTAATTATTGAAACCAGTAACGTCCCCAGTTGAAGGATCCAGAATGTTGCTTCTCAAAGGTCATCTAAAGGTCGTCAGGTCGCATCAGTTTCCTCTGAGGGGTCCAGAGTCTCTATTTCAGTCTCGGATCAGTTCTCTGCTCTTTCTGCTGACACCAGCAGAACCAGTAGAGCTGCTGGTAACCAGTAGAGCTGCT
>NC_136603.1:1094391-1134391 GCF_910589615.1 Taurulus bubalis | reverse complement strand
CTGTCCCGTGTCTGACCTGTCCCGTGTCTGACCTGTCCCGTGTCTGACCTGTCCCGTGTCTCACCTGTCCTATGTCTCACCTGTCCTATGTCTCACCTGTCCCGTGTCTCACCTGTCCTATGTCTCACCTGTCCCGTGTCTCACCTGTCCTATGTCTCACCTGTCCCGTGTCTCACCTGTCCCGTGTCTCACCTGTCCCGTGTCCCCTGCAGGAGGACCGTGGTGCAGCTGGACATGGCTCACACTAAGAAGGCTCTGGTGGTTCCAGCGTTCGAGACGCTCCGGTACCGTCTGTCTTTCCCAAAATCCAAAGCCGAGCTGCTCTCCATGCTGGACATGGGGGCGCTCTACACCTTCAGGTACCTGGACAGCGACAAGCATCGCCCGACGCAGCGCCGAGCCGACGATGTCATGGTCTAACTTTCTTCTTGCCTCTCCAGGTATCACGTGTGGCCTAAAGGTCACGCTCCTACCGACTATGCCAAATGGCGAACAGCCACCACCCCGTACAAGGTGGAGTGGGAGCCGGACTTTGAGCCGTACGTCGTGGTGAGGCGGGACTGTCCCGAGTACGACCAGCGCTTCGTGGGCTTCGGCTGGAACAAGGTGTCGCACGTTCTGGAGCTGGATGCACAGGTACAGCTGGAGGCCAGGTCACTGTTTCATACAGCAGCATGAAGCCCACAATTACAGGATTCTGCTGTCATTTAATTGCAGTTAACAAAACAAATTATCTGAAATAAATAACATAATCATACTAAAGAGTAAAACATCCTGAACTGCTTTATCTGCATTGCTGCATTGCTGCATGGATGCCTGACTACAGTGATGCATTGCTGCATGGATGCATGACTGCATGGACGCATTGCTGCATGGATGCATACCGAGATGAGTCTTTATTACCGAGGAGGAAGTGGTCATGGTTTGGCGTCCCGTGCTCTCCTCACTGTGTTTGTCTCCTCCCCGGCAGGAGTTCGACCTCATGGTCCTCCCCAACGCCTTCATGATCCACATGCCCCACGCGCCCAGCTTCGACATCTCCAAGTTCCGCTCCAGCTCCAGCTACCGCAACTGCCTGAACACCCTGAAGGACGAGTTCCACCAGGACCTGTCCAGGAAGTACGGCTCGGCCGCCCTCAAGTACCTCACGGCCCAGAGGACCTTCTGAGGACCGGGGGCTCCCCAGAGCCGAGACGAGGAGTCCAAGTCCGCCGGCCCCTTCCGCAGCTTCGGACAGGAACCGCACGCGGCCGCGGCGCCGCGGTAAAGCTTTACGGCCCTCTTTTTGGACCCTTCGGCGGGGCTCCTGTGCATTAACGGTCCGGTCGACCCAGAGGGCGAGACGGAGCGGCGGCACCGACGGGACTAGCTTTAAGGCCGGGAAACTACAACCATATTCTTACAAACTTGTTCTGACAATCAGGGCTTTTCTTCCAGAAGACGCGCGGTGGAAGCCGCACGAACAGACCTCACCAGAGGAGGCGACGTTGAGCTGTGTGTGTGTGTGTGTGTGTGTGTGTGTGTGTGTGTGTGTGTGTGTGTGTGTGTGTGTGTGTGTGTGTGTGTGTGTGTGTGTGTGTGTGTGTGTGTGTGAGGAAAGAGTTCAGCCTTATCACTCTCCACGGTATTCACTGGGATACTTAATAGTTTAATTTCTTCTTCTTTTCTTAAAGTGTAAATCAGAACCAATGAATACGTAACGTCGACATTTACCATGTTTTGATTACGACTTGCTTTCTATATTTTCTGACCTCTTAAAAATACACCTGGTCCCGAGCTTCAGGCGTGTGTGTGTGTGTGTGTGTGTGTGTGTGGCTCGTCTTCATCAGGCTTTCTGATTGTCTTCATCACATATGTGCATGTAAAGAGTTGCACTACGCACAGATTTTTTTTCCCCGTCTTTCATCCCTTTTGAAAGAAGCAAATATCTATAACGATATAACAATAAGCGATGTATTGATGACTGACAGCCAGCTGTTGTGAAGAGGTTATTAAATCTGAACTGAACTGCTGAGCTTTTGGTTCCGTCTGCTGCGAGTCGGATCACTGGATGTTTGTGCCGACTACTGAACCGCCGACCTCGGCTTTTATTCCTTAAAGTCCAACTGAAACCACAAACTCACACTTTTCTACTTTCAGCATGAATAAGTCAAATGAGTATTCTTTAGTCTATTCGCAGGAAAAGGTTGTTAGTGTGGAAGAAAAATAACTTTAATATCAAAACACTTTGAAGATTTGAACACGTTACATAAAGCTGGTCGTCAAGTTACAAAGAAGAAAGGAGACGTTAGCTTGGAAGCTAATTATAGCTGCAGTTCAGTCTATTACCGTTTTGTGCAAACAAACTAGTAAACAACAACTAGTGTGTGTATGTATGTATGTATGTATATATATATATATATATATATATATATATATATATATATATAAACTAGTAAACACTAACTAGTATATATAAACTAGTAAACACTAACTAGTATATATAAACTAGTAAACACTAACTAGTATATATAAACTAGTAAACACACAGACCAGCCTTCTGAATACATATTTTGATACTTTTCCCCCACAAAAATATCGTAATGTTGCAGAAATGAGAAGTTTTGTTACGGTTCCAGTTGGACTTTAATTCTCTTGTTTTCATTGTTTTCATTTATTTTAAACATTTTATTTGTTCAGACTTCACAGCGTTTCTCTCTCCGTCCTCTCGGCTGCTCTATCGGACACGTTATCCACCAGATTTACTCAAAACCTTCAGCGTGAATTAGATCTCCTGAGGACGATCTCCTGGGGACCATCCTCTGGTGAGGATCCTCTGGTGAGGATCCTCTGGTGACGATCCTCTGGGGACGATCCTAAGGACGATCCTCTGAGGACGATCCTCTGAGGACGATCCTCTGGGGACGATCTCCTGAGGACGATCCTCTGGGGACGATCCTCTGAGGACGATCCTCGATCCTCTGGTAACGATCCACTGAGGACGATCCTCTGAGGACGATCCTCGATCCTCTGGTAACGATCCTCTGGGGACGATCCTCTGGGGACGATCCTCTGAGACGATCCTCTGGGGACGATCCTCTGGGGACGATCCTCTGAGACGATCCTCTGGGGACGATCCTCTGGGGACGATCCTCTGAGACGATCCTCTGGGGACGATCCCGATGTCCCGTCCATCGGGGATTCGACATCGTCGCCTCTCGGGACTTGAGTTGTGGGTTCCGGGTCGTTTCATCTTCCATTTGTGTTTAAAAAAACTTTTTTTTTGTCAGTTTAATTTTTTTCTTGATTCTGCATCCGAACAAAAGTCCAGAGATCTGAGATCTAGTTTCATGTCCAGAGGAGGAGGAGGAGGAAGAGGAAGAGGAGGAGGAAGAGGAGGAGGAGCGATGGCGTTCGTGACGGGGTCAAAGGTTACGAAGAGCCCCTCCCCACGCCTCCATTGACTCGTGTTGACTGTGGTGATGCTAGTGCCTTTGCTGTGTTGTGAAACTGGATATTGATTATTGATTATTGATTGTACTGTTGTACCGACAGGCCTGCGGATCGTCAGGCACTATTTATTATTGTTGACTCAAATCAATCATATTTTTCTATGTAAGTGCTTTAAATAAATTTGCCCTTTTTTTGTAACATTTTGGCGTTTTGTGTATTTTCTTTTCACTCCTGAAACCTTCAGGATTTTAAATCTCTTAATTCATTCATCCATACGGGGCAAATCAATAATACGTGTTCTATGATCACGAGGTCGTGATGTTCAGCGTCACGGATCCTTCCTTCTGTGGAATTGGTCTAAAAAATGAAATTCCAATACAGTCTAGATTATTATGGATGAACACAGACAGTTTAATGTTCATCAAAGAAATGAACGAATGAATAAAGTTATGCAGCGTTTAGATGAAGAACGACGAGTTATGGACAACAGCAGCGACACTTAGTGTTTGTTTCTCTCCACTTTTTGGATATTAAGTAGTTTTCTTCATATTTCTTCTTCTACTCTGCGTCTCTCAACATGAACATCATGAGCTGAACCCGGTGCAGGAGGAGCCGCCATGAGCATGAAATATGTCTTCTCCCCGCCGCCTCTGAGCAAACACATGAATTATTAGTCGTCCTCCTCTCTGCATGTAGGCCAGCAGACGCCATGTGTACACAACTACACAATGTACACAACTACACAATGTACACAACTACACAACCTACACAACTACACAATGTACACAACTACACAATGTACACAACTACACAACTACACAATGTACACAACTACACAATGTACACAACTACACAACTACACAATGTACACAACTACACAACCTACACAATGTACACAACTACACAACCTACACAACTACACAACTACACAATGTACACAACTACACAACTACACAATGTACACAACTACACAATGTACACAACTACACAATGTACACAACTACACAACTACACAATGTACACAACTACACAATGTACACAACTACACAATGTACACAACTACACAACCTAAACAATGTACACAACTACACAATGTACACAACTACACAACTACACAATGTACACAACTACACAACTACACAATGTACACAACTACACAACCTACACAACTACACAATGTACACAACTACACAACCTACAGACCTACACAACGTACACAACTACACACCGACACAACCTACACAATGTACACAACTACACAACCTACAGACCTACACAGTGCAGTGAGTCCGGCCGTCTATTGTTGTCATAATATTTCTATATTATAATATTATATTATATTTTAATTGTGATAACAATATTCTACGTAATATTGTTGTCATAATATTACGTAAAATATTGTTATCACAATATTTTACGTAATATTATGACAACAATACAACATTTGCAAATTCATTGTTTAAAAGCTGAATATGAACATTTCATATCGTCAACATTTAATTTTTTTTGTTTTTCATTAAAGTTTCATTAAAACAATACTGAAAAAAATGTCATTACATTTTAAAAAAAAAATGTCATTCAAATTCTATAAAAAATAAATGTTTAGTTTGTCTTGAATGCCGTGAAAAAAAATCACATTATTTCATTAAAATGTAAACAAACAAACAGTCATATTATAGTTAGTCATCAAAGTTTTATAAAAAGTCATAATATGGTATATAAGAAAAACGTAGAAAAATGAGTATTGTATTTCATAAAAACTCAAAAAATAGATCATTGAATCTAGTCATTGAATCCGGATTCAAATCGCGTTGTATAGGAAGTTGTGAAAATATCATTATAGTTTTGCATAACCATCATAACCATAAGGCTCAACATCCCCAGTCTTAATAACCAGTCTCCTCTCAGAGCGGTTCGGGGGTGAAGGTCAGGTGAAGGTCACGCTGTTTGAGAATAGATATGATACAGCATAAACACGTCGTGGAAGGCAAGAGATAGTGCGCCATAAAGTGACCTTTTATGGCGCACTATCCTATGATAACATAATTAATAAAGCACACCTGCCTCCTCCCAGAGGAGCGTTGAGCATCACCCTCTGACTGCCTCCCGCGTGTTATCGATATCAATAACAACAATAATCCAGACCAGGAGGTGATGGAGTCTCTGAGGAACCCATCACTGGACTGGGAAGCACCAGATGGAAGGAACCCATCACTGGACTGGGAAGCAGATGGAAGGAACCCATCACTGGACTGGGAAGCAGATGGAAGGAACCCATCACTGGACTGGGAAGCAGATGGAAGGAACCCATCACTGGACTGGGAAGCACCAGATGGAAGGAACCCATCACTGGACTGGGAAGCAGATGGAAGGAACCCATCACTGGACTGGGAAGCACCAGATGGAAGGAACCCATCACTGGACTGGGAAGCACCAGATGGAAGGAACCCATCACTGGACTGGGAAGCAGATGGAAGGAAACCATCACTGGACTGGGAAGCAGATGGAAGGAACCCATCACTGGACTGGGAAGCAGATGGAAGGAAACCATCACTGGACTGGGAAGCAGATGGAAGGAAACCATCACTGGACTGGGAAGCAGATGGAAGGAAACCATCACTGGACTGGGAAGCAGATGGAAGGAAACCATCACTGGACTGGGAAGCAGATGGAAGGAAACCATCACTGGACTGGGAAGCACCAGATGGAAGGAAACCATCACTGGACTGGGAAGCAGATGGAAGGAACCCATCACTGGACTGGGAAGCAGATGGAAGCAAAGGGTTTCCTCTTGAAAGCTCATCCGTTTCCGTCCCCGTAGTGAAGCTGATGATGTGAATAGTGAACAACACTCTTGTGAGATTATAGTTGTGTAGTTATTTGTATATCTGTTACTGTTTAAAGTTGGTAGATGATAGAACACAGAAAAAAATTATGAATAAAACCCAAAAAAAAAGCTTCCAGGATGAATATCTCTTTAAAATGCAGCTGAACACTTTAAGCGTCATCACACCACAATGTGTAAAGTCTCTCAGCAGAGGCAGACTTGATGAAGTAGAACCTGTTTTAGTACACACTGTTCCCTCCATGCTCCACATGCAGCGCTGTGATATTTACGTGTTCTCATGGAACACGCTCTTTATTTCCTTTACATCACTGCTGGTGTTCAGTAGATCCACATGACACACACACACACACACACACACACACACACACACACACACACACACACACACACACACACACACACACACACACACACACACACACATGCTGCTGAGCCCTCACCTCCTCATGAAGAGTAAAGACAGGAAGCATCAACATGACAACCCTCAGCCAGAGGACGTCTTCAAGTCTCAACATGTAGGAGGATCTGATTGGCCGACACTGGATCCGCCCCCACGAGGGCCTCACCCCTCCAGGTAGACCTCTAGATGCCCCGGAGGTTATTCTTTACTTTGAAGTCAACATGGACTTCACGGAGCCCCAGGTTTCCTCGTCCTCCTGCATCATGAAGCCAGTCGACATGGCAGCTGCAAACGTGACCTATATGTTTCATTAATGGACAGTTTTGGACATTTTCCTCTATATTTGGTTTTGTTTGGCTCTGGTTGTTGAGCTTGTAGAAAGGGATTTCTGATTCTTGTCGCCCAGGCTTTGCTGTTTAATTTGGTCTACGGCATCATTATATTCGTTATTGATTCATAAGCACATGAATACATGAATGTGAACCCGTGAACAAAATGAATCCTTCGTTTTAGAGCTCTGTAGGTTATAGCATAAAGATTAATGGAATAAACTAGTGATGGCGAGATGAAGCTTCCTGAAGCATTGAAGCTTTCCATCCAATTGGTTCGCTCATGTACCGAAGCTTCACGGGGCTTCATTTGCTCTACTGCGCCACCAAGTGGACAATAGATGTAAAACAGGCACAGTGATCATAACGACACCATGGCTTTGGTGTGTGAAGCTTTAAATTGAATAAATTATGTTTGTGATGCCAATACATCAATTATTAACTTATTAATATTGTGTCTATCTTTATGATATAATGGCGGAGTCAAAATCAAAACTCGAAACCAATTGGGAGAGGGTTGTGATGTGACTGTGGGTCAGTGGTTAGAATATCTGACTTTCAGTCAGAAGATTGGTGGTTCAAGCCTCAGCTCTGCTTGTTGATGTGTCCAATTTTTTAAAATTAAAAATAAGAACTTTTCCACAGTGCTGGGCTTTTTGAGACTATTTCTCCTGCTTTATAAAATAACCTTCACAGCACACATGAAGCTGGGTACAGAGAGGAAGGGGGAAATCCATTGAGTTTCTCTGCCTCTTATATTTCAAATCGCACGGCAAACCCACGAACTATTTTCTGAATCAATCACGTGGCACGGGCGGCTCAGAGGCTTCGAACGTCACCGCATACGTCATCGGCACAAGCCTCGATACGCGCTTCACCAAAATCTACCTGGTTACTCGACACGCGCATCGAAGCCTCGACACGAAAGGACACATCACTAGAATAAACCAGTTAAAGAATATCTAATTAATGTCGCTGAAATATTCAAACTGAGTTATTAAAACAAACTGGCCGAGTACGTTGCACATCTCTAACAATAAACTAACATAGAATAAAACTATGAAAACCATCTTAATAAAGATAGAATAAAAACAATAAACATAATAATAACAAATTGTAAATTAACAAATAAAAATAAAAATGATATATATGTTAAAAACGTCTTAAACCGGTTAAAACCTGGTAGCAGCGTCTTAACAGCGTCTCACAGCCACAGATTCACTGGTTAAAACAAAGTCTTCTGGTACATAAGATGAACTGAACTTCTCTGTGATCCGGGAGCAGCTCGTCCCCCTGAAGGCTTTTGGTGGAGTAATGTTCTTCTGCACCAGGTTCTCCAGGTTCAACAGGTTCCACAGGTTCAACAGGTTCTCCAGGTTCTCCAGGTTCAACAGGTTCTCCAGGTTCTCCAGGTTCACCAGGTTCTCCAGGTTCAACAGGTTCAACAGGTTCACCAGGTTCAACAGGTTCTCCAGGTTCAACAGGTTCAACAGGTTCACCAGGTTCAACAGGTTCACCAGGTTCTCCAGGTTCAACAGGTTCTCCAGGTTCTCCAGGTTCAACAGGTTCAACAGGTTCACCAGGTTCACCAGGTTCTCCAGGTTCTCCAGGTTCAACAGGTTCTCCAGGTTCTCCAGGTTCAACAGGTTCAACAGGTTCACCAGGTTCACCAGGTTCTCCAGGTTCTCCAGGTTCACCAGGTTCTCCAGGTTCTCCAGGTTCAACAGGTTCTCCAGGTTCTCCAGGTTCAACAGGTTCAACAGGTTCACCAGGTTCACCAGGTTCTCCAGGTTCTCCAGGTTCAACAGGTTCTCCAGGTTCTCCAGGTTCTCCAGGTTCAACAGGTTCAACAGGTTCAACAGGTTCAACAGGCTCTCCAGGTTCTCCAGGTTCAACAGGTTCTCCAGGTTCTCCAGGTTCTCCAGGTTCACCAGGTTCTCCAGGTCCTCAGCCTGAGCGCCGCCCATCGGCGGGTAAAGAAAAGAAAAAGGTGTTTGGATCTGCAGCGTTCTGCCAGACGGTTATTCCCCTCTGCGCCGCACATGAAGGACGTTCCACCCGGCGCCTCATTAAGGCCCCATTAGCGGGAGGTAATGGGTTTTTAATGAAGGAGCGAGACACAAACACAAAGAGGAGCGAGACTCGACCCCGACATCAGCGGGGAGCCACGCCAATCAACTCCCCTCCTCCTCCTCAAGAGAGACACAGATATAAGAACTCTCATCTCAGACTCTTTGAGTCACATCCAAACATCTCCTCGCTTGTTATTTTCCTTTTGCCTGTTTCTAAGTAACCGAAAAGAAGCTTCCAGAGAAACACAAATCCCTCGGCCTCCGCGTATGAAAGATGTTTTTCTTCCGTTTAATCTCGTTAGCCGTTTTGTTTCCACGTGCATCGGATGACTCTGATGAGGACTCTGCAGGACCCGGAAGCAATCAAGTCCTGTGTTCAGAGGGAGGGCTGCTCGTCCCCCACTGGGTCGCGTCCCATCACGAGGCGGTAACAACAAGATGTCTGACAATATATTTCATTACGTTGAATTTCAGACTTTCAGGAAAATCCTGCTGTATTTTACAAAGCAACATATTTTTCACATTTATCTCTCACCCACTTTGTCACCTCCATCACTCTCACCTGTTAGCCACACCCACCTCCATCACTCTCACCTGTTAGCCACACCCACCTCCATCACTCTCACCTGTTAGCCACACCCACTTCCATCAGTCTCACCTGTTAGCCACACCCACCTCCATCAGTCTCACCTGTTAGCCACACCCACTTCCATCAGTCTCACCTGTTAGCCACACCCACCTCCATCAGTCTCACCTGTTAGCCACACCCACCTCCATCACTCTCACCTGTTAGCCACACCCACCTCCATCACTCTCACCTGTTAGCCACACCCACTTCCATCAGTCTCACCTGTTAGCCACACCCACCTCCATCAGTCTCACCTGTTAGCCACACCCACCTCCATCACTCTCACCTGTTAGCCACACCCACCTCCATCACTCTCACCTGTTAGCCACACCCACTTCCATCAGTCTCACCTGTTAGCCACACCCACCTCCATCAGTCTCACCTGTTAGCCACACCCACCTCACCAGCCCCATGACTCACCTGTTAGTCACACCCACCTCGTCACCTGTCACTCCAGTATTTAAACTCCAGCCTCACACTCACTCTCAGATGGTCGCTGACGGTAAACCACTCAGCCGTCTGGCCCCGCCCACCAGGTTGTGACCGCTGCCTGAATGAAGGTTCGCTCAGCTATTCTTTGTCCGTCGTCCATTCATTAGGACCCGAGCACTGAGCGGAGGACCTATTGTATTCCTATTGTTCTTATTATTCTTATATGTGGTCATTGCGTGGGGAAAAGAGGTGCTTGGGCCAAACCTACATTCCCACACCTATCCGACTCGGCGATCTGATTTATGTCTCGGACAAAAGCTGAAACAAAGAGCTCGATAGCGCCCCCTATGGTTGTGAAAGCCTGCACTTTTTGCCAACTATGACCGATTGACTTAATATTTGGTACAGATGACTGCTCTACAAAAAAAGTTAATCGTGGCAATAAAATCCAAATATAGATTTTCCTCCATTTCGAATTTTGTAAAATATATATAATATATATATAATTTATTCTTGTGTCATATTATAATGTTGCTCATAGCCGTAGAGCAGGATACGGTAGTATTTTATGTAGTACTTTCATCAGCTTGGTGTATTCCGCCTCTTGGAGCTTTCAGGTCCAGGTGAAGCTCTTTGTCTCCTCAGAGGGTTCGGGTCTCGTTCAGGACTCTGATCCCTGAATCCCTCACAGGTCTCACCGTATTCGTGGTTCTCCCTCCAGCTGCACCTGAGGAGGAATATTGATTCTGTTCATCAGCTCTGAGCTTTTTAATTTAAAGAGGTAAAGCCCGCTGCCTCCTAAAGGTCACGTTTAACTAATGTGGTGACTGATGAGGTTATTAAAGCAGAAACACTTTGTGTGTTTCATCAGCCGGAGCATCGCCTCCTGCAGCCCGGAGCTCCTGCAGCCCGGAGCTCCTGCAGCCCGGAGCTCCTGCAGCCCGGAGCTCCTGCAGCCCGGAGCTCCTGCAGCCCCCGGACACGCTTCTGTTGGGACTTTGAAATATTGCTGTTGAAGTGTTTTGGACTTTATTGAAACATATTCTGGACGTTCTCTTTGGATCCAGATCTCAAGTCAGTCCTCTGCTCCTCAGATTACCTGGCGTTAAAACCACCTGCTAAAGGTCTCTTGGACCGGTAGTCTTGTTCCTCATCAGAGTGCAAACGAACCGCACCAGTTTGATTAAAGCGGTCCAGTCTCAACAACTATGGGATGTAGTCGAGGACTCGGAAGTGACTCGAAAGTTATGTAATTTTTTTTCTTCTTCATATCCCTAGCTTGATGCCACACATGATTGCCGCACCTTTCTGGAAAACTTACGACCTACAGAATCCGCAAATACCACCAAATAAACAAAGCTCTACAAAGTGAAGGAAGTGCATCGAGAAATATGTTGTTGCCAAAATGCCTTTTTGAAAAAAACAGAGCATCAGTTTTCAGTTACAGAGTTTCATTTTGACATTGAATCCAGATGTTTTTCTCCAAGTGTTTTTTTTTCACACAATGAGCCAAATTCCCTAAAAGTGTAATCTGCCTGCATGCTCCAGCGTCCTGTGTCTGTTTGCATTGGGACCGCATGTCAGTCTGAGTCCTCCATGCAGGACTCCATCAACCCCTAAACCATCGCTCTGCTTCCGCTCCTCCGTCACCACGAAGGCTCCCGACCAGAGAAGCACTAAACGCTGGAACAAGCTCCTCGTCGGTCAGGGCATCTTCCATCACAGACGGAAAAGTCATGGGTTCAGACCCAGAAAACCCAAAGTCCTGGAGGCGGTTCAACATATTTGATGAGTCTTGCAACGTTGTTGCTGCAGCGTCTGGTTGAAAGCACTTTGTGAGTCACTATATGTCTACGTGGTGCTCGTGTTCCCAGGGCTACACATGCACTCTACTTATCCAATTCAAAACCAATCCCTGAGCAATGTGATAAAACACTGTGAATCACAGCTGGCTTTACGAAGAAAAAAAGCCCCAAACTGCTGTATTGGGATGTATTGAACAACATAAGTAATACACAAGTGAAATATATGGTTTGGTACATGACACAATTCAAATAGCATTCAAATAGCCCAATGGGCCCATTGGACCCTCGCTCGAATGTTCTCTGTTCTAAACCCTCTCTAACTTTGTTCTGCTTCACTTTATCAAAGTCAACCTTTGCAGAGAAAATGTTCACATATTGAGCTATGATTTGGGTTAGAGAATGTTCACATATTGAGTTATGATTTGGGTTAGAGAATGTTCACATATTGAGTTATGATTTGGGTTAGAGAATGTTCACATATTGAGCTATGATTTGGGTTAGAGAATGTTCACATATTGAGCTATGATTTGGGTTAGAGAATGTTCACATATTGAGCTATGATTTGGGTTAGAGAATGTTCACATATTGTGTTATGATTTGGGTTAGAGAATGTTCACATATTGAGCTATGATTTGGGTTAGAGTTGGACCTTACAGCTGCATCACTTCAAAGAAATAATCATCCTGAAAGTGATTGTTTTTTAGGCGGACCTGAAACCTTTTCATTTGTTTCTGTGTGTCATCTTCATTTACTCTTAACCAGTAACATATAGACTGATATTTACACATCTGCACTAAATCTCACATGTGTAGCTTTTATCATAACACCAACATTATTGAAATAGCCCTGGAGGTTGCAGAGATACACACTTTTTAGTTTGGGGATGACATTTTGGAGATGGTTGGTTTTTAAGGTCCATCTGACGCGACCCTTCCTTCATGTGTTTCTCCTGCCACATGTTCATCACGTGTACGGAGCAGCTTCTTCCCGTCCAGACCAGAGGCATTGTGGGGGAACCGTTTGAAGTGAGGTCATCAGGCAGCGGCTTCTCTGCAGATGAAAGGCTGCAGGTAATTGCTGAAGGTTCAGAGACGAGGCCGAAACAAATGCATCCGAAGCACCGGCCGCGATGATGAAATGAAACTACGAGTCAAAGAGAAACAGGAAAGGAGAAAAGAGGAGATGAAAAGAGGAGAGTAGTGCAGAGACATTGACCGGTCATTTTGTTTCATTATTCCCAGTCTGACCTGCAGAATGAGCCGAACGCGCACACGGAAGGCCTGAGTCTGTTTAACTGCTGAAATGTCAAGGTGAAGGTCAAGGTCATCATCAGGTCTACTGTCAAAGGGCCTCCCTGAGCTTCAGCTACACAATGTCACTCACTAGAGACACACAGCAACCAGGAGGAGACGCATGAGTCAAAGATACTAATAACTATGACAAAGAGACACAGAAGGACCACAAATAGACTCACAATATGAAAAAGGGCAAAACAAACACAAAACAGTACAAATAGACACAAAGAGAAACAGAGGGACACACAACTATTACAAAGACACACAAGGTCATGACACGAGATGCAGAATGACTGGAAGCAGACGATATAACTAGACTCCTCTCATCAGCACGGACAGGTGATTTAAATCTCACCTGGACAACTTGCGCGCACACACACACACACACACACACACACACACACACACACACACACACACACACACACACACACACACACACACACACACACACACACACACCGGGATACATCTTCTCCCATAAACCAATCAAGCTAATCACATTCATTTCAAATATCATGATTTAAGCCGACGCCCTCAATAGACTTTAATCAGGACTTCGCGTTGTTGCAGCAAGTAGCTCGTGAGAACTAAACAGTACCTCTGGGACCAGGGGGCGGTCTCCATTGTCTCCTTGGAAATCGTTTCTCGGCTTCATTAGCTGCCTGACCGGCCCCAAGTTCAACACCCTGATGGCCGCCGGTCCATCATGCAGAGTCATTACTGGTCAAGAATGGGCCCCACACACACACACACACACACACACACACACACACACACACACACACACACACACACACACACACACACACACACAGTTAACAAAGAAGGGACTCACATTGCAATATATATCAAATTAAATTCACCATCATGACAGTAAATATGAGCATCAGTTTGGTTGACATTCAGTGCCAATTAGAGTCCGCTGTCTAATGAAGTCTAGACACACACACACACACACACCCACACACACACACACACACACACACACACACACACACACACACACACACACACACACACACACACACACACACACAGAGGAGCTTCAGGGCCCACACACATGTCTGAAACAAAACACATTTTCCCCCAATTTAGCATCGTTCCATGGGGGAGGAGATGACACATGTGGATGGATGGATGGAGGGACGAAGGGTTGGGTTGATGGATGGATGGAGGGACGGAGGGTTGGGTTGATGGATGGATGGAGGGACGGAGGGTTGGGTTGATGGATGGATGGAGGGACGGAGGGTTGGGTTGATGGATGAATGGAGGGACGGAGGGTTGGGTTGATGGATGGATGGAGTGACGGAGGGTTGGGTTGATGGATGGATGGAGTGACGGAGGGTTGGGTTGATGGATGGATGGAGGGACGGAGGGTTGGTTGGTTGGGTTGATGGATGGATGGAGTGACGGAGGGTTGGGTTGATGGATGGATGGAGGGACGGAGGGTTGGGTTGATGGATGAATGGAGGGACGGAGGGTTGGGTTGATGGATGGATGGAGTGACGGAGGGTTGGTTGGTTGGGTTGATGGATGGATGGAGTGACGGAGGGTTGGGTTGATGGATGGATGGAGGGACGGAGGGTTGGGTTGATGGATGGATGGAGGTGGGGTGGATGGACGGAGGCTTGGCTAGGTGGATAAGTGGTAGATGGATGGAGGGTTGATGGATGGATGGTTCGGCCAATGGAAGGTTACCTTGAACACCTTGATTGACACTTCGGACCTGCTGAAAGCGTATCAGGTAATAGCAGCAATAAAAGATGCCTAAAGCTCAGCAGTAAACGTGCCGTTAGACTCCCAGACATCTTCCTGGGTAAAGCCGGCACCTCAAGGGTTCCATTGGGTTTGAAACCCAACCTGCAGCCTGTACAGCATTGGTTCTCGTCTCTCCTGATCCAGTCTCTCTCTCCTCTCCATCAAATAACGGCAGAAAAGGGGCCAGAAAAACTGTCGTATTAACTGTTTACAGGAACATAGGCGAGTATTCCTGTCAGCGTGGTGACACTGACGGATAGCTTACGTTAGCTTGAGTGGCGGCTGCACAGACCGTCTACAGGTTGCTGTTTACAGACAGTTGTCACTGACGTGCATCCAGTAGAGACGTCTGGGTGTGATGCATTAGAACCTTAATGAGGTTCAGGGAAGGTCGGCAATATGCTAAAAAACTGTAATCACACTTATTATTATTCTCATTTAGCCTCATGTTGTGTGAGCAAATACACATGTGTGTATATGTGTGTGTGTGTGTGTGTGTGTGTGTGTGTGTGTGTGTGTGTGTGTGTGTGTGTGTGTCAGAAACAGTGTGGGTGGTGTTTGTGTGCAGAATAAAGGCAAAAACATCAAAGTTATGAAGTGAAGAAATACAACCAGAGGGGAGAGAAGGAGTGTAATTGGGGACGACGAAGAAAGACATTAGAAACTAGAATTAGTTTTAGTGAGTGTTTGTTTGTGAAAAGACACAAAGGAAAAAGAAGTGGCTGAAGGAATAAGAAGCAGCTGAAGGAATAAGAAGTGGCTGAAGGAATAAGAAGCGGCTGAAGGAATAAGAAGCGGCTGAAGGAATAAGAAGTGGCTGAAGGAATAAGAAGTGGCTGAAGGAATAAGAAGCGGCTGAAGGAATAAGAAGCGGCTGAAGGAATAAGAAGTGGCTGAAGGAATAAGAAGCGGCTGAAGGAATAAGAAGCGGCTGAAGGAATAAGAAGCGGCTGAAGGAATAAGAAGCAGCTGAAGGAATAAGAAGCGGCTGAAGGAATAAGAAGTGGCTGAAGAAATAAGAAGCGGCTGAAGGAATAAGAAGCAGCTGAAGGAATAAGAAGTGGCTGAAGGAATAAGAAGCAGCTGAAGGAATAAGAAGTGGCTGAAGGAATAAGAAGTGGCTGAAGAAATAAGAAGTGGCTGAAGGAATAAGAAGTGGCTGAAGGAATAAGAAGTGGCTGAAGGAATAAGAAGCAGCTGAAGGAATAAGAAGTGGCTGAAGGAATAAGAAGCAGCTGAAGGAATAAGAAGCGGCTGAAGGAATAAGAAGTGGCTGAAGGAATAAGAAGCGGCTGAAGAAATAAGAAGTGGCTGAAGAAATAAGAAGCGGCTGAAGGAATAAGAAGCAGCTGAAGGAATAAGAAGTGGCTGAAGGAATAAGAAGCAGCTGAAGGAATAAGAAGCAGCTGAAGGAATAAGAAGTGGCTGAAGGAATAAGAAGCAGCTGAAGGAATAAGAAGTGGCTGAAGGAATAAGAAGTGGCTGAAGAAATAAGAAGTGGCTGAAGGAATAAGAAGTGGCTGAAGGAATAAGAAGTGGCTGAAGGAATAAGAAGCAGCTGAAGGAATAAGAAGTGGCTGAAGGAATAAGAAGTGGCTGAAGGAATAAGAAGCAGCTGAAGGAATAAGAAGTGGCTGAAGGAATAAGAAGTGGCTGAAGGAATAAGAAGCAGCTGAAGGAATAAGAAGTGGCTGAAGGAATAAGAAGCAGCTGAAGGAATAAGAAGCGGCTGAAGGAATAAGAAGTGGCTGAAGGAATAAGAAGCGGCTGAAGGAATAAGAAGTGGCTGAAGGAATAAGAAGTGGCTGAAGCAGCTGAGCAGCTGAGCAGCAATAGGACGATGCATTCGTAGAAAACTAAACAAATCGGCTCCCTCTGGGCAGCAGGTTGTGTTGTTTTGTGTCTTGAAGTGTGTGTTGAAGTGTGTGTTGAAGTGTGTGTTGACTTGGTCGCACTCGGAGTCCACTGAGCCTCGCTGGATGGAGCAGAAGCTTCGGTTCATTTCTCTTCATTTTTAATGAGAAACATTGATTTGATCTTTAATGACGTGTTTGACTTGTGTGAAGCATTTTGTATTCAACACCAGCATAATTCATATTGAGTAACATACGGCCTTCTGACCCGTCACAGCAGCATTTTGTGGTAAAATAAATGATGTCCAATGGAATCCCTTTGATCAGTGGATTCTCTCGGGAGGGAAACGTAAATGAATCCTTCATGTAGAAACACTGGTGTTCTCTGCTGTCAGAGGTTTAGAGTCAAGTTGCACGGCTTGAAGTAAAGAAGCAGCTGCAGCAGCGAGTCTCTTCTTATTGGTCATAGGGACAAGACACACACTGTTGTGCAGCAGCTCTATGGGGTTAGTGTGTGTCTCTTTGTCGTTGTTTGTGTGAAGTTTTTATTGTTTTGTCCTTTTAGTCATTTTCTGTCAGGTTGTTTTGCCAGTTTTCAGTGCTTTTGTTTCTGTTTGGTCATTTAGTGTCTCTTTGTAGTTGTTTTGTATCTCTTTGTTGTTGTTGTTTTGTGTCTCGTTGTAGCTGTTTTGTATCTCTTTGTTGTCATTCATGAGAGAAGAAGAAGCTGCTTCATGAGAGAAGAAGAAGCTGCTTCATGAGAGAAGAAGAAGCTGCTTCATGAGAGAAGAAGAAGCTGCTTCATAAGAGAAGAAGCTGCTTCATGAGAGAAGAAGAAGCTGCTTCATAAGAGAAGAAGAAGCTGCTTCATAAGAGAAGAAGAAGCTGCTTCATAAGAGAAGAAGAAGCTGCTTCATGAGAGAAGAAGAAGCTGCTTCATGAGAGAAGAAGAAGCTGCTTCATGAGAGAAGAAGAAGCTGCTTCATAAGAGAAGAAGAAGCTGCTTCATGAGCGAAGAAGCTGCTTCATAAGAGAAGAAGAAGCTGCTTCATAAGAGAAGAAGAAGCTGCTTCATAATAGATCTTTAAGTACGTCTCATTCTGTTGTTGTCATTTCTGTCCATGTTGCAATATTTCAAGTATCAAACACAAACTCATCATCGCTCTTCATCTCTTTGTAATTAGTCTTCTGTGAGACGGAGATGAGCAGAATGATGAATGATGGTCTTCACTTGGTGAAATCAGCCAAACATGTGTCTCATTACTGCTGAGTCATCGCCTCGCTGGTTCAGCATCCGCTCTGATTGAATGATGAGGACAGTCAGAAGGTCACTGGATCACATCCCCGCAATCAACCCAGCCCCCGACTCCTTGTTGTTGATTTATTTTTCATTTGAGAAGAGCAGGAAGTTCATCTGCCTCCTACTGGGACCCACATGGGAAGGATAACTTGGCCTGGACCACAAGGACCCACATGGGAAGGAGAACCTGGCCTGGACCACAAGGACCCACATGGGAAGGAGAACCTGGCCTGGACCACAAGGACCCACATGGGAAGGAGAACCTGGCCTGGACCACAAGGACCCACATGGGAAGGAGCATACTGGTCCACAGAGTGCTCATAAGAGTTATGAACACATGTTCATGATCTATGAGCCAATCAGCAGCCGTTATGATCCTGTTCCCTTTTTACTGCTGAATCCGTCTCTCTAAAAGCTCTGAGTGACAGCTGGAGGAGGATCTGAGGACTGGAATATAGTATTAGTAATAATAATAATGAAAATAATAATAATAATAATTTGCCTTGAAGGATATCCCGAAGTCAGACAGGCTGCTGCTTTGTGGAACACGTGAAACCAGTCATGTGATGTTTTAGTCTTCATGCATTTAGGGAGTAAATATACATGCAATGCTTCCATCTTGAGATATAATGTGAAATAAAAATCTTGGATGTTTGCAACCAGTGAACAAGAAGTGACCACATCTGGACTGAGTGACGTAGAGACCTGTCAATCACCTTGTAGCCCCACCCTAAAGTGGGGCTACAAGTGGGGCTTTTGTGGGCGGCTGCAGCTCAGGTGGATGAGTGGTCGTCCCGCAACCACAAGGTAGCAGGCTCGATCCCCAGTGCCCCCATAGCTCACATGCCGAAGTGTCCCTGAGCAAGACACCCTGCTCCCCGGGCGCCCCACAGGGCTGCCCACTGCTCCCTATCCAGGGATGGGTCAAATGCAGAGAATAATTTCCCCAAGGGGGTTATTAAAGGATACTTTCTCCTTAAAGCCCACCCTGCTTTATGGTCTGTATGACCACAATGTTCTCACTTTGCAGAAATGTGAGATGGCAATATTGTTGTTTTTTATCCTGTGAGAAGGCCAAATTTATTCATGACAAAAACAACTAATAAAAGTGATCTCATTACTACCCCCCTCAAAAAAAGAAAAGTTTAACAAATATTGTTAGAAGGGGAAGATTTAAAGGATATCATCCATTGGTCCAATCAAGTGGCGGCAATCCAATCGAATGGACCAATCGTAGGGCAGCACCTGTGGGTGGGCAGAGACATCCCAGACAGAGTGGCTGCAGGTCTATCAGGATAGAAGGACTTCTCCATCGACCCCTTCAGATTCGGTAACGCCCCCAAGTCATCTAAAGCCTCAATTGCTTCTTTTTGTTCTTTCTTAATCATGAATCATAACTGCTCCTGAAATGTGATGATGATGCTGCACTGAGTTATCACATCATAAGACTCAGGATCAGTGGGAGGAGGAAAGAGGAAACACTCTGCGTCCCAAAATGCAAGAGCACGTTTTTTAACGAAAATTTCACCGGCTCAGCAAAACCCACAGGAGCCACTGTGTGTGTGTGTGTGTGTGTGTGTGTGTGTGTGTGTGTGTGTGTGTGTGTGTGTGTGTGTGTGTGTGTGTGTTTGCACACAGCGTAACAGATGAAGATGGATTAGCATCTCCGTCCGACTGTCTTATGGAGGCAGAATCAGGACGGAGGAGCCGCCGCCGTCCCCAGATGAGAAGAGAGGTTCAGCAGTTTTCGTTGGCTGGTTTTCCGAGACGCAGCAGTTTCCTCCTGTAGCTGCTGACTCAGCACGGGGAGCTGCTTCTTTTGTTCCATGACATTTTGTGTCTCAATGTTTTTGGGGTGAGGAAGACTGTGGCCGTCGTGTGATGGAAAACTAGGAAATCAAAGTTATGTTTAGCATCTCAAGGCTAGAGTTATAATGTGTATACCTGCAGACATGATGCAGGAACAAGCTGCTGTTGAACGTCTCAGCTCAATGCATGCTGCAGGTTCTGGGCTCAGGATCTTGTAGCTCATATAAAAAGATCCAATAACCTTTTGATTTGTCCTGAACACATTTTCAGGATGCTCCAGTTGTGTAAAGAAAGGAACTAGAGTTCCTGCCTCCAACGATGTCATCTTCCATAAATCCAGCGATCGACCGGCCTCAGTCCATCAAGCTGTCCGTGACCTGGACCTGGTCTTGAAGGCTCTCGTCCCTGAAGGCCCTGCATCAGGACCGATCAAGGTCCTCACGTTTAGCATGACATCATCGTCGCCACTTGACTCTCGTTCTCAGACAGCCACTCCATCGGGTCTCGACAGGGGACTGGTTACCAGGGCATAAGGGTACCAGGGTACCAGGGTATTAGGGTATCATCGTATCATGGTGTATCAGGGTACCAAGGTTTCAGGGTACCAGGGTATAAGGGTACTAAGGCACCATGGTAGCAGGGTATCCGGGTACCAGGGAATCATGGTATTAGGGTACCAGGGTATCATGGTATCAGGGTACCAGGGTACCAGGACAGCAGGGCAGGGTCTGGCCCCTGAACTCCCTGCCTTCAGCTCTCAGTCCTCGCTCCATCCTCTCGCATTCTGTGGTTTCCTCCTCTTCCTTCCAACGCTGACGTCAGACAAAGCTGCTGCCGATGCCGGTGAAGGTAAAACCCGACTGACCACTACTCCTCCAAAGCCTTCGGACAACAGATAGACCAGCGGACAATCCAGCTGTCCTCCTAACTGAGGCTCCTTTGAGTCTTTTGAATTGGACAGAAAAAGTGGAAAACACACTTTAGCCGGCAAATGTGTGTTTTCTGACCCGACCTGGTCTCTTGGGTGTGTGTGTGTGTGTGTGTGTGTGTGTGTGTGTGTGTGTGTGTGTGTGTGTGTGTGTGTGTGTCATGCCTGTCACAGTCCGGCGCTCTCAGGGATCAGTCAGTCTGGCAGGTCATTAACCCGACGGAGGCCGAGCGATAGCCGTCCACCCCCAAAAGGTCAAGGAAAGGTCAGATTCATACACTGGCTCATCTGAGTGACGGCCCACACACACACACACACACACACACACACACACACACACACACACACACACACACACACACACACACACCCTCAGACTGGTGGGCTCAATATGGGCAGAAGCATTGAAACCCAACCGATTGTCTCGAGAATGATTTCATCCCCAAACTAAAGAGGTGTATCTCTACAACCACTAGAGGTATTTCAATAATGTTGGTGTTATAATAAAAGGTACACATGAGAGATTGTGTTCAGATGTGTAAATATCAGTCTATATGTTACTGGTTAAGAGTAAATGAAGACAACATTTTTACAGTTTTTAGACCATAGACCCCCTAGGGCTAATAAACCCACATGGCGACTTCATAATCCAAGATGCCGAGCACAATTACGTGACTACAGATTACAGATAATGTGGGTTGAATACCGATTATTATATTGCATTCCTCTCCGTAGGTCTAGCTGTAAAGAGTGCATGAGGACGACCTGCAGTGATGACACATGCTCTATGATGCTCTCACGCATTGACAGAAAATATGATTATACATTTTTGTGTATGAGTGTGAGCGGTGTTGTGGACTAAAGTGGTTCTGTGCCATATTTACCGTTGTTGTTTTGGGGGCTTCAATTGGCTCGATGCAAACTCAGGATAATGTTGTGTATTGACTTTAGGGATGTAAACATACACTTATAGTGCTTACATAATCACTTCATAATTGCACAATATTCCCTCGTTTCAGCCTCATTTTCATAATCATTGTTTTGATCACTTATCTTTTTTTTCTCGGTTCTAACTCCCATAAAAGTTCCATAAAATCATGATGAATGTGCCGTGTGATCGTGGGCTTCACGGTGTGTGAGCTGAGGAGAGGGAACCCGACGGAGAGCTGCCAGGATGGGCATCTGTCCGGGTGGCTTCCCTCCATCTGCTGCTCTGGCATCCTGTAATCATGAAGCATTGCTACCATGTAGCAGCCTCTTTAATCACATTGGAGACAGCCGGTAGAAATGTAATCACAAATAGAAACTCTCTGAAATAATTGGTTTGTTGTTGGTGAGATTTTAGTGGATTTTAGCGACTCGAGTGAGATTTAAGGCTTAACTCTGCACCTCAAGTGGCAAAGACGGGACTCGCGTTGTTTAAGAATGTGGGTCCCGATCATGAACTGCTGTGAGTGAATTGTGAATGAGTGATAATTATGGCATTGTGTATAATCATGTATGCACATTACGGGGAGGTTTAAAACTACATTTGTTCTTCATAATTATCTTTTGTTTTATTGTATCTCACCTTGCTGGAGTTTCATCATCCGATCATGAAAACAACAATGAGGTGTCGTGTGTTCTCCAGCAGAGAGCAGCTGGAGGGCTGGGAGGTGTGAGCTGAGACCGACAACACTGCTGATCCAGATGTGAGGAGGTGAGGTGAGACCGAACTCTACCGTGACCCTCAAATGATGTGACAGCAGACAACCTCCGGTTCTGCTGAGTGAAGCCAAAGATTCATGTGTTAAAGCTGCATTCTCTCCCCTGACCATCCTGACCATGGCCTCCATTCAGACTGACGCGGTGTTACCAAGAAGGGAGGTCCTGGAGGTTAGAGGAGAAGAAGTGCCTTCAAGAATTCTAAACATGCTCGTCTAATATTTATAACATGGTGTCCACCTCTATTCGTGAAAAAAAATAACAGTCAGTCAATAGACAGAATAGTAAACTTTCAGCAAATGTAACAGATCAGTACAAAAACACAGCCTCTAAAATAACCAAATAGTTGAGGGGGGAAAAGGTTGTATAGAAGTCTATGCTTCATGTGTTAAAGCTGCATTCTCTCTCCTGACCACCAGGGGGTGACTCATCTGGTTGTATAGAAGTATGTGCTACATGTGTTAAAGCTGCATTCTCTCTCCTGACCACCAGGGGGAGACTCCTCTGGTTGTATAGAAGTCTATATAAATGACTCTACTTCTCTTGATGTATTCCCTCAGTAAACATTGTAAACATGAGTTCATGTCTCAATCTCTAGTTTCAAGTCTTCTTCAATGCAGCATGACATTATGGTTAATTGTGGTTGTTTAGAAAAGTTAGCAGCTGGAAATACAAAACTCAATAACTCAACCAGGTTGATTTAAATAAGAAAAATAAAAAAGGTTTGATTAACTAAAACCTGCCTGATGGACTCAGAAGAGCATATGTGGACAAACAGATGAATGATTCATTCCTGACGCTGCACACCTGCATCTTATTGAAATTAAAGAGGAGGAAATGTTGACGACAATATTCTGTGACCAAGAGAAGAACTGCAGGGCTGAAGTCCTGTTCCTTCTCCGTGTGGTTTGTGGAAGCTTGGTGCAGAACGGTGTCGTTAACAGCGACGTCGCTCCCCCGGCGACCGCCCTGCTGCTCGGGTTCAGACCAGCGGGGTCGAGGTGAGCGGAAGGCCTCGCCCAGCCGGACGCTTATCAATGACCCGGAGCAGCAGCTGAACCTCGGGGACGACAACCTTGAGGAGAAGAGGCGCTCGTACAAGAGGTGGAGTCGCTCAGAAGATAAATCACCTGGACCTGCCGAGTGGAACTCCAGTACAAGCGCTGCAAGTTATAACAAGCATGTGGGAGGAATCACAGTTTATTAATCTGGCTTCATTCTTTATGCAACAATACCCACAGGTTATTAAATAAAGCCGTGACTAGAGGACTTTCATTCTCCACCAGGACAGTTTAATGCATGTGAATTCATGAGTGAAGCAGTTACTGAGTACAAGTGAGAGAATAAATAGCATATGCAACGAATACAAACTATTTAAAATAGATGCTGAACTCTGTCCTGCCAGCTCACTCACCTTGTTCGGGTGTAAATTGTCCCTTTTAATTTAATTAGACCCTGTTCCTGGAGGTTGAACGGCAATGAGTTGTTCCTTTAAAAGACTCTGAGTCCCTGAGGAACCTGTAAACTCATCCAGAGGTCTTTACTGTAGTCCGCTGAGTCCTTCTTAAAAACTCTTCGGACTCTATAAACCTGAACCGGCACAGCAGCTGGATTATTGCCGTGTCACGAAAAACCACAAGATACATCCGTCTCGACCCAAAGAGGCATTTCTTGTTCCGACTGGACAGTTTCCTCTGACGGTCAGGTGACCAGAGGCCTGGACCAGGGTTTCCTACATCACACGTTATGGTGTCACCACAGCTGTTCAACACTGCCTCTTTCTTTTTTGGTTCCCTCCCTCCAGCAGTGAGACACTGTTTAGCGCCCATGCTGAGCTTTCTAATTGCACTTCATCCTGTTATTTTTCCAGTACGGAAACATTAGAAACACAACGAGAGTGAGGATGTGAAAGACAGCCGGGTCATTGAGTTAGTCCATCAGATGGTAAAGGTGAGAGTCTTCATTGGCACAATATATGAATAAAATAAGGGGCCTCCTCTTGAGTTGTACCTGTACACAACATTTTCCCGTTGATTTCAGCATCTAACATTGACGTGAATGGGTTTACATTTCCGTCAGCTGGAAGCCTTGTGCAGGGTACTGCTGCATACAGGGTACTGCTGCACAAAGGGTACTGGGTACATGCAGGGTACTGCTGCATACAGGGTACTGCTGCATAAAGGGTACTGGGTACATAACGGGTACTGGGTACATGAAGGGTACTGCTGCATACAGGGTACTGGGTACATGCAGGGTACTGGGTACATGAAGGGTACTGCTGCATACAGGGTACTGCTGCATACAGGGTACTGCTGCACAAAGGGTACTGGGTACATGCAGGGTACTGGATACATGAAGGGTACTGCTGCATAAAGGGTTCTGCTGCATAAAGGGTACTGGGTACATAACGGGTACTGGGTACATGAAGGGTGCTGCTGCATACAGGTTACTGCTGCATACAGGGTACTGCTGCATACAGGGTACTGGGTACATAACGGGTACTGGGTACATGAAGGGTACTGGATACATGAAGGGTACTGCTGCATAAAGGGTTCTGCTGCATAAAGGGTACTGGGTACATAACGGGTACTGGGTACATGAAGGGTGCTGCTGCATACAGGGTACTGCTGCATACAGGGTACTGCTGCATACAGGGTACTGCTGCATAAAGGGTACTGCTGCATACAGGGTACTGCTGCATACAGGGTACTGCTGCATAAAGGGTACTGCTGCATAAAGGGTACTGGGTACATGAAGGGTACTGGGTACATGAAGGGTACTGGGTACATAAAGGGTACTGGGTACATGAAGGGTACTGGGTACATAACGGGTACTGGGTACATGAAGGGTACTGGGTACATGAAGGGTACTGGGTACATGAAGGGTACTGCTGCATACAGGGTATTGCTGCATACAGGGTACTGCTGCATACAGGGTACTGCTGCATAAAGGGTATTGCTGCATAAAGGGTACTGCTGCATACAGGGTACTGCTGCATACAGGGTACTGCTGCATACAGGGTACTGCTGCATAAAGGGTACTGCTGCATAAAGGGTACTGGGTACATGAAGGGTAATGCTGTACAAATGCTTTTACTTAAATGTGTCAAAGTTGACTAAAATATTATTTGGCATGAAAGATGTGCACAGATTTACTTTGCTTATACTGAAATTATGTTTTATTTTAGTGAAAAATGTCTTCTTCAATACTGGGGGACCATGAAGACCCCAGAGCCCATGCCATGTGGGAATTCATTATTTTCATGATGTATTTCATCTATTTTATAAAAAAATGTAGCTGGCATAATTAAAGGTTCAGGGGTCAGTGTGTTTGTATTTATTTTTATACACAAATACCTTCATACTTGTGGTGAAAATACCACTGCAGCAGAAGTAGTAGTGAAATAAAAAAGTATTTATTAGTTAACTTTTAAATCCGTTGTACCTTCACCACCTTGATGGCTCTCCAGAGGAGAAGAAGAGCTCCTCTTCACTTAACTGGTGGATTCCTGCACATTTGGTCTTTCATAGTATCCATAAAATATTGGTAGGTTGTATTTTTTGCTCATAATTTTGGCACTTGTTTCATTTTACAACCAAAGTGATAAAATGTGTGAAGCGTTCTGGTTTTCATAGCGAAAGCGTCTCGGGCAGATGCAGCCGCTCGTTAACCGGATGATTCACAGGAGCAGAATGGGCCATAAGTCAGCCGGCAAAGGCCAATGAAAAAACACCAATTACTGATTACATATTTAATAACTGAGGAGATGATCTGGTTGTGCCGCAAAATATCAACTTTCAAAGACACATTAATACCAATGTTAATTATTTATGACTAGAAAATGATGCCCAGAGAAGAAGAAGAAGAAGAAGAAGAAGAAGAAGAAGAAGAAGAAGAAGAAGAAGAAGAAGAAGAAGAAGAAGAAGAAGAAATGTCATCACAATGCATCCAATAGTTATTAATACATGTACTTTTTAATTATCCATGTAAACAGATTAGTGGGAATATTGAATACGTGGACGTCTGAACAGAAAGTAAAAGCAGTTGAGAGATTTTCATCCGGACCAAAGAGAGAAACATTTCCGTGGCAGAGGTTCTGGTTTGTGGAGAACCAGGGGAGCCTCAGAGACCTCGTGGTCCTGGTTCTCCGTCTCTCTGCATCAGCAGCCTGGGGTCTCAGGGAGCCGCTGCTGGAGCGCATGGATCCTCGGCGAGGACGGAGAGTGCGTCGGCGTCTGCAGCGAACGGGTCAGGGAGGTCAGTGTTCTGCTTCTACTGGTGCAGCTGAACGTCTTCCAGGAAACGTGGGACTCGGGGACTTCCTCTCCACACATTCTGGCAAAACAGCCTGATGAATAAATCTGTGTGTTTATGTCCCATCTTTAACCCTTAATGTCTATATACAGTATATATATATATATATATATATATATATATATATATATATATATATATATATATATATATATATATATATATATATATATATATATATATATATATACGCTAGGCTGAACTCATATGTTCCGTCTTCTTTGTTTACCATATTTTTGGTTATGTCTCCATGCTTCCTCTGGTAACCTGGTGTTTAACGGCACATTGCAATGGATTGTGGGTAGTTGCTTTGGGCGAAGTCAAAAATACAGAATTACATAAAAGGTTCATGAAGTCTGAGAGAGAGATTCAACCACTCCATGACTGTGTTTCCTGTTTGTGTGTTTTCTGTTTGTGTGTTTCCTGTTTGTGTGTTTCCTGTTTGTGTGTTTCCTGTTTGTGTGTTTCCTGTTTGTACGTTTCCTGTTTGTGTGTTTCCTGTTTGTGGGTTTCCTGTTTGTGTGTTTCCTGTTTGTGTGTTTCCTGTTTGTGGGTTTCCTGTTTGTGTGTTTCCTGTTTGTACGTTTCCTGCTTGGGTGTTTCCTGTTTGTGTGTTTCCTGTTTGTGTGTTTCCTGTTTGTACGTTTCCTGTTTGTACGTTTCCTGTTTGTACGTTTCCTGCTTGGGTGTTTCCTGTTTGTGTGTTTCCTGGTTGTGTGTTTCCTGTTTGTGTGTTTCCTGTTTGTGTGTTTCCTGTTTGTGTGTTTCCTGTTTGTACGTTTCCTGTTTGTACGTTTCCTGTTTGTGTGTTTCCTGTTTGTGTGTTTCCTGTTTGTACGTTTCCTTTTTGTGTGTTTCCTGTTTGTGTGTTTCCTGTTTGTGTGTTTCCTGTTTGTACGTTTCCTGTTTGTGTGTTTCCTGTTTGTGTGTTTCCTGTTTGTATGTTTCCTGTTTGTACGTTTCCTGTTTGTGTGTTTCCTGTTTGTACGTTTCCTGTTTGTGTGTTTCCTGTTTGTACGTTTCCTGTTTGTGTGTTTCCTGTTTGTGTGTTTCCTGTTTGTGTGTTTCCTGTTTGTACGTTTCCTGTTTGTGTGTTTCCTGTTTGTGTGTTTCCTGTTTGTGTGTTTCCTGTTTGTGTGTTTCCTGTTTGTACGTTTCCTGTTTGTGTGTTTCCTGTTTGTGTGTTTCCTGTTTGTATGTTTCCTGTTTGTACGTTTCCTGTTTGTGTGTTTCCTGTTTGTACGTTTCCTGTTTGTGTGTTTCCTGTTTGTACGTTTCCTGTTTGTGTGTTTCCTGTTTGTGTGTTTCCTGTTTGTGTGTTTCCTGTTTGTACGTTTCCTGTTTGTGTGTTTCCTGTTTGTACGTTTCCTGTTTGTACGTTTCCTGTTTGTGTGTTTCCTGTTTGTACGTTTCCTGTTTGTGTGTTTCCTGTTTGTACGTTTCCTGTTTGTGTGTTTCCTGTTTGTGTGTTTCCTGTTTGTACGTTTCCTGTTTGTGTGTTTCCTGTTTGTGTGTTTCCTTTTTGTACGTTTCCTGTTTGTGTGTTTCCTGTTTGTACGTTTCCTGTTTGTGTGTTTCCTGTTTGTGTGTTTCCTGTTTGTACGTTTCCTGTTTGTACGTTTCCTGTCTATACCTTTCCTATACCGTTTGTACACATTATCCGTGAACTTCCTCTTGAGGAGCGTCTCAGTGAGGGACTCCATATACACATTCTTCTCCTCCACTCTTCATCCTCTTCATCCTCGCCGCTCGATCCCGCCGTAACGTCATCCGTCACCTCCGCTCCATTGCGCTTCAAGCACATGAATACGCTCTGGACGACGTGAGGTGCTCAGAAAAATTGTAATAAGGAGTCAGAACCGTCACGTCGCTCGGCTGATTTCCCTGGAGGCACCTGCAGTAATGCAGCTAATCCCAGCCGCCATCACGGGGCCGCGCTGGCTGCAGTGACTCTTTATTGTTCTCTTCTTCTTCTTCTTCTTCTTCTTCTTCTTCTTCTTCTTCTTCTTCTTCTTCTTCTTCTTCTTCTTCTTCTTCTTCTTCTTCTTCTTCTTCTTCTTCTCGCTGCATCAAACCATGGTGGGACATTGAGCAGCTGCAGGTTACTGAGTATTGATGAGGAATCTCTCCGCGCAGCAGCTGGTGCCGACGCGCTCCTCTGTGTTTTCAATGCAAACGGCCGCTCGTCTTTTATTGTCTTTTATTGTCTTTTATCGTCTTTTATCGTCTTTTATTGTCTTTTTGAGGTTGTCTGTCATGGGTTAAAGATGTTTGTAATCGCTGCTCATCTTCATCGTTTCCTCTGCAGCAGGCTGGGGGACTTACCAGAGACAAAAGCTCCAGAGTGACTTTAAACACGTGTGTGTGTGTGTGTGTGTGTGTGTGTGTGTGTGTGTGTGTGTGTGTGTGTGTGTGTGTGTGTGTGTGTGTGTGTGTGATCTGCCTCGTCCCAGCAGAAGCATTTCTTCTCCTCAGCTGTGATCCTTCGCCTCGTTGTCTCGTTGTAACACAAGATGAATAGTTCAGGTCTCAGAGTTTAAAGCAAACAGCAGTAAACAGTTCTCTGGAGGATGAAGGTCTCCAAACACCTCCAGTTTGTTTCACACTCTGAATTATCCTTTTTTCCTTTCAAACCTTTTTGGTGTCGCTGCTGCAGAGGAAGCTGATGAGGTAAAGAATATAGTCCTTCTTTCTATTTGGAGACAAATCAGATGAAGAAATCTGAACTCAGCTGTGGACTCGTTCCCTCCAAGCACCTTCAGCTGGAAGAGGATGTGACGCCGTCTGCAGGGTCAGCAGGAAACAAGGTCACACAAGGTCACACAAGGGCACACAAGGGCACACAAGGTCACCTAACCCTAACCCATGTATATATATGTATATATGTATATATATATATATATATATATATATATATATATATATATATATATATATATATATATATATATATATATATATATATATATATATACATGTATATATATATATATATATATATATATATATATATATATATATATATATATATATATATACATGTATATATATATATATATATATATATATATATATATATATATATATATATATATATATATATATATATAGGCGGGTCTTGACGGAGGTGGGTCTTGATGGAGGTGGGTCTTGATGGAGGCGGGTCTTGAGAGCAGCACCGTGATTGGCTTTCTCTCGTTTCCTCGTCTGCACGTCTTCATAAATAGTTTCATTATATTTTCATTCCACTTATTTCGCAGCTTTTCAGATTGCTTTCACACGTAAACATCTGAGTTGTCGAAAAGAAACGATCCAGAGCTGACGACCCGGTTTTTAAATTGCATGTTGGCAAAATAAAAAGCTGAATGAACTGTTGACCGCAGAGGGATGTGACTCAGAACGTCCAGGCTGTGTTTTCCTCTGTCATCTGTTTACAGAGCAGCAGATAATATGAGATGTTATGTGAAGCAATAACACAACACAACAACAACAACAACAACAGCAACACAACAACAACAACACAACAACAACAACAACACAACAACAACAACACAACAACAACACAACAACAACACAATAACAACAACACAACAACAACACAATAACAACAACAACACAATAACAACACAATAACAACAACACAACAACAACACAATAACAACAACAACACAATAACAACACAATAACAACAACACAACAACAACAACACAATAACAACACAATAACAACAACACAACAACAACACAATAACAACAACACAATAACAACACAATAACAACAACACAACAACAACACAATAACAACAACAACACAACAACAACACAATAACAACAACACAACGACAACAGCAACAACAACACAACAACACAACAACAACAACCACAACAACACAACAACAACAACACAATGACAACAACACAACAACAACAACACAACAACAACAACAACACAACAACAACAACACAACAACAACAACAACACAACAACAACACAACAACACAACAACAGTATTCTATCAGATGGTTTGAGATCCCGTCCCTCTGTGTTGCTTCTGATTAAAAGTGTGTGTGTGTGTGTGTGTGTGTGTGTGTGTGTGTGTGTGTGTGTGTGTGTGTGTGTGTGTGTGTGTGTGTGTGTGTGTGTGTGTGTGTGTTGGTACTAAAGGAGAAGAATGCTTGTAGCAGGTTTTCAGAATGCTGACTGAGAACGATTATCATCAGAATCAGGCCGTAACATCCAGAAGAAAATCACAACACACACACACACGCACACACGCACATGACTCTAGCTCCTCCCTTTTCATCTCCTCATGACTCTAGCTCCTCCCCTTTCATCTCTGCATGACTCTAGCTCCTCCCCTTTCATCTCCGCATGACTCTAGCTCCTCCCCTTTCATCTCCTCGTGACTCTAGCCCCTCCCCTTTCATCTCCTCATGACTCTAGCTCCTCCCCTTTCATCTCCTCATGACTCTAGCTCCTCCCCTTTCATCTCCTCATGACTCTAGCTCCTCCCCTCACCAACATCAACTCCTTCACTCCCCGTGTGAAATGTCTGTCATCGCCTCAGAATGAAGTTTTCTTCTTGGAGCCATTTAAGATGACGCTCCTCTTCGTCACAATGCTATCTGATCTGCGCTCCTCTTCATCACAATGCTATCTGATCTGCGCTCCTCTTCGTCACAATGGAGCGGAGCTTCGTCCTAACGGGAAATCTATTAGTTTTTATTCGGTCCTGAACGCGCTCTCTCCGGCCCTGACACCGCCGTCTATGTAAAGTCTATTATTTAAAGTATATTCAAAATCTATTCAAAGTCTATTATTTTAAGTCTAATTAAAGTCTATTATTTAAAGTCTATTATGTAAAGTCCATTTAAAGTCTAGTATTTAAAGTCTAATATTTAAAGTCTATTCTTTAAAGTCTATTCCAGCGACATCAATGAGCACGTTGCCATGCCGCTCACAGTGAGATACTCCATGTCCTGAACAATGGAGTCTGTTCTCCACGGAGGACTCTCTGCTTCTTTAGTTTAATAAAACAGGGAGGTGCCACTCAGGAAGCTCCTCCCACTCAGTAGAAGAATAAGTGAGCTCCTTCATCACCACAAATCCATTTTCCAGCCGACAGTGACTCTTCTTTACTGTCACTCTCTTTAAATGCCGCCCCCCCGGCCTCGCTGTGACTCGTTAACGCCTCGGACGCCTTACGGCTGAACGAGTGGAGAGAAGTTCATCCCGTGGTTTGTCGGAGGAGTCTGAGGGCTTGTGTTTGACTGGGTGATTAATTCACACCATCAAACACAGATGTATTTTTCCAGGTCGATTCCTTTGTCCTTTTGAGAATAAAAGGACGGAGCGAGACGTGGAGACGTGATTGAAGCAGCGAGAGTTCCTCTTGCCTTCATAACACAACGTCCAATGTTCAAAACCAGCTCAACCTTTTATGAGTAAAGTGTTGCAACACGGTGGGACACATTGCAACACTCCCAGTGGGTAACGACCTCAGAACCCTCTGTGCGGTTAGAAACACCGTCACTGTATTAAAATACAACAATACGAGGCACAACGTCTCGTGAAACAAAACTACCTGTAAAAAGTCTCTAAAACGGGTCAAACATGTGGGAATCGTTAAGAAAGATTCATAACAATAATAATAATGGAGCTGGGGACTTGTTCGCGGCCCCCCGTGTGATGGTGATGTCCACCCGGACGTCATTTACCCTCACTCACCCGAACAACACAGGAATGGAGATTCATTTTAATTCGTGTATGTGATTGAGTCAGAACGATGATGATGATGATGATGATGATGAAGGAGCAACAGTGATGTGTATTAATGGCGCTCTGATGCACACATCACTGTCATGTCCGTGTCTGATCTCTTTATTCACGCCGCCGGAGGTGTTCTGTGTCGTCTTTGTTGACGCTGTTTAGAGACAAAGACAATGACCCTCCTCCTCCTCCTCCTCCTCTTCCTCTTCCCCAGATAACAGGATTGTCTGTCATTACCGTGGAGTGGTTGTGTAATCCACCAGACAGGCTCGGGTACAGGAGCTCATAAATCCTCCCAATCCTCTCACGGTCCTCGCTGCCTCCTCTAGAGTAACCGGGACGGGGTCGGACCAGAACCAGGAGACGAAGGTGAGGAGGAAGACCTCGTCTCCATAACGTAACCCTACGGGCTTCTGGGAGACAAACAAATCAATAACAATCATTCATAACCCTATCAGTATCTGTAAAGTCACACAATGGACAGAGTTTTTCTTTTCGTTCGCCGGCGGACACGTCTGACTCCTGAGTCCTTCCTGGTCCGCCCACATTTCTACAACTGCGTCATACAGGAAGTGAGGAACTGATGAACAGTTCAATACCCAGCATGCCCAAACCGGCCAATGTTTTGCCATAAAATGGGGATTTTTTCCATTTTTAAACCAAACGACACAGTTTTTTGACTAAAGCTCCTAACTTGCCAATGCCAATGAAGAAAGTTTGCAAAAGCCTCACGGGAGAGATCTGCTCCCATGAGAACCCAGTGGGCCACGATGCAGAGGTTCATGTCTGCATCTGTTCTCATCTACAAATGTTCAGAGGTTCATATCTTCATATGTGTTTCAGGGGTTGCCTTTGCAGAACTCCTTCGTCCTCCGAGTGGTTTTCTTAGCCGAGGACCGGTCGATCGATTCCAATGAAAAATGTGTGAAATGAATTAGTCGCAGGTCAATATTTCTGCATCTGCGGAGACTTTTATGAATCCTGTTATTCACATATTTGCAAGTGAAATCATTCCACCTAGAAAATGGTAAAAACATTCCCTTCAATAATGTGAAACTTGTTTTTGTGTCTGTTAAATGTTAAAATAATGAGTTGCTTTAAAGTATTGCTGCTGTACAAATACATCATTGTATTTAGTTCAATGTCTTTTTTATTAAATACCAATGTTAGCATGCTATCATAATGAGCGTGGACAGTCAGTCATGACCACTAGAGCTGTGGTTCCTCCCCATTAGAGCTGTGGTTCCTCCCCATTAGAGCTGTGGTTCCTCCCCATTAAAGCAAATAACCATTTTTATTAATAATGCGTTGCAGTGCCCCTGGTGGGTTCTAGATTAAAACCATGGAAAATAAAAGGGTCTCAGTAGAACCATTTGGGTGGGTTCAAGATAACAACGTTGAAATGTGTAAGGGTTCTGTGAGTCTGTTCTACACAAAAACATGGAATATAACATGTTCTTGGTCGAACCACCTTGGTGGGTTCTAGATGAAAAACATGGGTTGTAAAAGGTTCTTGGTAGAACCATGTTGGTGGGTTCTAGATGAAAATATTGGGGTTCTCGGTAGGAACCCCTTCCTCAAAAGGATAGAATTCAAGATGGCGTTCTGGGCGTGAACCTAAACAAATGGTTCCATAGTCGTTGTGTTCTCAGAACAACACTCTGA
Source organism: Taurulus bubalis (assembly GCF_910589615.1). NCBI lineage: Eukaryota > Metazoa > Chordata > Actinopteri > Perciformes > Cottidae > Taurulus > Taurulus bubalis. The sequence continues at coordinate 1,100,047 of NC_136603.1, read as the reverse complement.
AAGGAAACCTTTCATAAAAGATTTCACCAGCACAAAAAAAGGGTTTTAATATGAGAACAAGCCTAAGAACCCTACGTGGTTCTAGTTAGCACCTTTATTTATCACATTGTAAATCATTATTGGATTTCGTTGGTTTGCTTTTGTTTGGCCGTGTTGTTTGTGACAACAGAAATAAACTCAGTCAGTAAATGAACCTCAGAATAACTCTGAGAGCGAGTGTGACTACTTCCTGTTGGATAGACAGAGCGATGGAGGAGAGAGAGAGAGAGAGAGAGAGAGAGAGAGAGAGAGAGAGAGAGAGAGAGAGAGAGACCGCCCCCGGGGGAAATCGCCTCGCATCAGCTGCTGACAACACGCCGCCGAGATTAACTCTGAGAAACGCCGTGAAAAACACATTCTACCCTGAACCTCTCAGGGGCGCTGATCTGAGACGACACGGAGAGGTGGAGGGCGGAGGTGGAGGTGAAGGGTGGAGGGTGATGGCGGTTTATCTCCTGAGATGTGGGTGTTATCTCCAGAGATGTGGGTGTTGTCTCCTGAGATGAGGGTGTTGTCTCCTCCTCCCTCCTGTCCCGTCCGCTCGCTGCACTCGGGATGTGAACAGAGTGTAACAGGACACAAGCAGCGTCTCATCTGCACCTGAGCGGTCGTCATGACGGCGGTGAAGAGGCAGACAGGAAGTTGCATTGATGCTCCAGAAGTACGAGAGAGCCTGAAGCTGAACACACAACCTGATGTACTTGTGAACGCAGAGAGGAGGTGGAGTTCCTCTGGACTGCAGCTCGTTATCAGTTCTACTCCTCAGGGATGTGATCTGTGATGTGTGATGTTACTATTCACTTGCATGAAGCATCGCTTCTACACAATGAGGAACTCAAACGGTCCAAATGTGGTGTAGTATTGATTATACATGTTCCAGGTGCTCTGATAGAAAGAAACTTTACGGAGAAGTCTCGTTCAGGAGAAGTCTCGTTCAGGTGAAATCTCGTTCAGGTGAAGTCTCGCTCAGGAGAAGTATGTCTCGTTCAGGAGAAGTCTCCTTCAGGAGAAGTCTGTCTCGTTCAGGAGAAGTCTTGTTCAGGTGAAGTCTCGCTCAGGAGAAGTCTCGCTCAGGAGAAGTCTCGTTCAGGAGAAGTGTCGGTCAGGAGAAGTCTGTCTCGTTCAGGAGAAGTCTCCTTCAGGAGAAGTCTGTCTCGCTCAGGAGAAGTATGTCTCGTTCAGGAGAAGTCTCGCTCAGGAGAAGTATGTCTCGTTCAGGAGAAGTCTGTCTCGCTCAGGAGAAGTCTCCTTCAGGAGAAGTCTGTCTCGCTCAGGAGAAGTCTGTCTCGTTCAGGAGAAGTCTCCTTCAGGAGAAGTCTGTCTCGCTCAGGAGAAGTCTCGCTCAGGAGAAGTCTGTCTCGTTCAGGAGAAGTCTCCTTCAGGAGAAGTCTGTCTCGCTCAGGAGAAGTCTCGCTCAGGAGAAGTATGTCTCGTTCAGGAGAAGTCTCCTTCAGGAGAAGTCTGTCTCGCTCAGGAGAAGTCTCCTTCAGGAGAAGTCTGTCTCGCTCAGGAGAAGTCTGTCTCGTTCAGGAGAAGTCTCCTTCAGGAGAAGTCTGTCTCGCTCAGGAGAAGTCTCGCTCAGGAGAAGTCTCCTTCAGGAGAAGTCTCGTTCAGGTGAAGTCTCGCTCAGGAGAAGTCTCGCTCAGGAGAAGTCTCGTTCAGGAGAAGTCTCGTTCAGGAGAAGTCTCGCTCAGGAGAAGTATGTCTCGTTCAGGAGAAGTCTCCTTCAGGAGAAGTCTGTCTCGCTCAGGAGAAGTAAGTCTCGTTCAGGAGAAGTCTCCTTCAGGAGAAGTCTCACTCAGGAGAAGTCTCGTTCAGGTGAAGTCTCGTTCAGGTGAAGTCTCGCTCAGGAGAAGTCTCGTTCAGGTGAAGTCTCGTTCAGAAGAAGTCTCCTTCAGGAGAAGTATTGATCAACATCTGACGAGCGCCGTGGCCTTGTGGCAGCTTCTTCCTCCTCCTCTGCCTCCTCTTCAGCTTTTAAAGTTGTAAAATACGGGCGGCCATCAAATTAAAAGACCTCGTCTGCATCGTGAAAACCATCTTAACGTTCAGCCGTGATATTAACAATGTTCATTTAACACTAAGCTACACTTCAGCACAAACTCTCCTCCAGTGTCTTCCTGCTGAGACTCTTTCCATCTCGCTATCAGACGCTCATAATAACTATTATTTATGTATATATATATATATATATATATATATATATATATATATATATATATATATATATATATATATATATATATCTGAGCCGGTCATGGACGTAGACGACGTAGACTATGGGGAGTAATACTGTGTATGGAAGCAGCCTTTTCTATGACTTGTATCCTGACGGGCTCAGTGGACCAAAGCGGTCCAGGTCCAAGCCCAGGTCCAAGCCCAGGTCCAGGCCCAGGCCCAGGCCCAGGCCCAAGCCCAGGTCCAGGCCCAGGCCCAGGCCCAGGTCCAAGCCCAGGTCCAAGCCCAGGTCCAAGCCCAGGCCCAGGCCCAGGCCCAGGCCCAAGCCCAGGCCCAGGTCCAGGTCCAGGCCCAGGCCCAGGCCCAGGCCCAAGCCCAGGTCCAGGCCCAGGTCCAGGCCCAGGTCCAGGCCCAGGTCCAAGCCCAGGTCCAAGCCCAGGTCCAAGCCCAGGCCCAGGCCCAGGTCCAGGCCCAGGTCCAGGCCCAGGCCCAGGCCCAGGTCCAAGCCCAGGTCCAAGCCCAGGTCCAAGCCCAGGTCCAGGTCCATTCTAATAAATGTGATTATCCACCTTGTCACTTATTTAAGAACTATTTAAGGACAGCGCGGAGGCTTTTGCACCAGCTGACCGCGTTAATACACTCGTCCTGTATGTATCTGAAAGTTGTCATCTCGATTCCTCGTGTTCCCCCTGGAGGCTCTCCAAACACCCACTGCATTGTGGGTAAATCCATTTTAAGTGGCAAGCGAGGAAAAGCGACTGACACGACGGCTTCATCCACCGGGGAAAGTTCCGGCGTGACGCACTCGCAGGCGGCAGCAGCTGGCGGCGGCGGACGATCCGCTCAATTAGTGTAATGGGGAGCGTCAGCGGGGCGTGGACACGCCCACTCAGCCCTGCAGGGGGCGGAGCCAAGTCCAGCCGCCGCTTCTTCCTCACAGCGTTTCACATCGAGCAGCGTTGAACGAGCGCCCGGGTCCCCGGACAGGAAGCGGACGTAGTCCTGACGTCGTCACTTTGTGGACTCGAGTTCTACGTCCGCCATCTTTTGTTGTTGTTGTTGAAACCAGTAAACAGGAAGTGGTTCAACAGATTAAATCTGGAGAATGTGTACGAGTGATTTCCTCTTTCTAAACACGGACATCACAGCTTCAGAGAGAGACGAAAAATATATTTTTTGACCTGCAAATACATCTTTAAAGTGTACAACCATCTTATGTTATGAAATATATTAATGGCACAATTCACACAGGATAACATAATGAAATCTTTTCTCTGTCGAATACTGTACATTGTTTTAATGAAATGAGGTCACATGGTGGTCCACCAGAAGGGGGCGGGGCTTCTCTTCTCTATAAGCCACCCGGCTCCAGGTCTGCCGATAGCAAACATGTGATTGCTGATCACGTTTATTACACAATATGTAGTATTCAAGTACTTAAATACAAATATTTTCACGTGAGTCCATGAATAAACATATCTGTCGGTTTTGGGGTTTAGTCCTTCTGTAAGACGAGCAGCTGCAGCTTCATCATCCAGAGGACCTGAACCTCTCATCCTCATCCTCATCCTCAGCTCCACCTCTTCCTCCACAAAGAGAAGCAAATCTTTGCTTATTAAGAGAATCATCGCTAGTGATGTATTCGTCTGCTGGAAGGATCATTGTTTCCTTCATTGTTTCCTTCATTGTTTCCTTCAATGTCTCCTTCATTGTCAACTCCATTGTTTCCTTCATTGTCTCCTTCCACCCCGCCTCCTTCTGCCTCCACCTGCCTCCATCTGCCTCCTTCCGCCTCCACCCGCCTCTACCCGCCTCCACCCGCCTCCTTCTGCCTCCTTCTGCCTCCTTCTGCCTCCATCTGCCTCCTTCCGCCTCCACCCGCCTCTACCCGCCTCCACCCGCCTCCTTCTGCCTCCATCCGCCTCCTTCTGCCTCCATCTGCCTCCACCTGCCTCCACCTGCCTCCACCTGCCTACTTCTGCCTACTTCTGCCTCCACCCGCCTCCTTCTGCCTCCACCGTCCTCCACCCGCCTCCTTCTGCCTCCACCCACCTCCTTCTGCCTCCATCTGCCTCCACCCGCCTCCATCTGCCTCCACCCTCCTCCACCCGCCTCCTTCTGCCTCCACCCGCCTCCTTCCGCCTCTACAGTACTAGACTATTATATTATGCTATAAGTGTTGAGTGTTTTGCTGCTTTGCTGAATCGTTAATTAACAATATCTCATTACTTTAAATTAATTTGGGGTTCGTTATGTTTCCCTCTGAACCGATTTGCTGCTGCACATTGTGATTATGTGAATTAAATTTAAGGCTGAGAGCAAATTAACTCGTGACTATTCTGCTGCTGCGTTATGCAAATGAGTTCCACATGAAGTCCTGTGATTGGCTGAATGCAAACTAAATAAAAGGACTTCTTTAACGAGAAACTGAGGACACCTGAAGCGGCCATCTTGGATTTTGACTACGGTTGGCGGTTCTTCGTCCGACTTTCTGAAATGAACAACTAACCCGGGAATTCCGATGTCCTCTTGTATGTAGTTGGTCAAGCTCCAGGAACTTCCTACACTTCCCACAATGCAACTTGATAGTGTGAAGTGACACTTTGTTGCTCTCGCTGCGAGTGTGATACATAACATGTAAAGGTGTGTAAGTCCCCTTTAAATAAATATGAATTTGTCGAAGACACACACAGACACACACACACACACACACACACACACACACACACACACACACACACACACACAGGCTGCTCTCAGAGCGTTAACTAGTCTGCTTTGTTTGATTTGGCAGCAGAATTGTGTTAAAACAACATGAACTATTTATAAGAACATTGTGTTATGTCACGGTATTTAAACGTGACATCTGAGTCCAGATCGCTCAGTAAAAGTTGCAGAAACACTATATAAATGCGTGTGTCTGTCCACTCAGCCATCAGAGAACGGGTGAAAGAGATTGTAGTTGAACATTATCAGCGTGATGGATTATTTGGCTAAGGAGCAGATTCCGGGTAATCAGCGGCGGATTAGGAGCGACGGCGAAGCAGCAGGCGGGCGGATGAAGGTCACCTTCGTCTTCATCACTGCAGGCAGGTGGGCCACGTGGACAGACTTCAGATTCTAGATAGATAGATCTAGATAGATGGATCTAGATAGAGAGTTAAATCTCTGGAGGAGAAGCTGTGAGACTCAGTCAATAATAATAATAATAATAATAATAATAATAATAAAACAGGAGCATAACCAAGTCTTGCACAACATTATTCCATTCAGGGTCGGGGGCACTAACGGCAGGGTTCACCTGGACAGGTGTCCATCTCATCTCAGGGCCCGAGACGGACAAGCACTCACATACGGGACCTTTAGAGTCCAGTTAACCGAGCTGCGTGTCTTTGGACTGTGGGAGGAACCAGAGAACCCAGAGGGAACCCGGAGGGAA
>NC_136603.1:1059391-1089391 GCF_910589615.1 Taurulus bubalis | reverse complement strand
TTCTGGGAGCAAACTTCCTGAGAGATGCTATAAATGATGCAGCCTGATGAGATTTGAATAATTCAAATGTGACCAAGATTTGCAGTTTCATTGCCCCTTAAATATAGAAATAAAGATTTAGCTCAGATATTCAGAGGGCATGAATGTTTTAGCGTCCTGGCTGGGGGAGTTTTCTGCTGGGTCAGCGTTGCTCCTCACCTTCCTCCTCCTTAGGATTCTGAGTTCCTGCCCTGGGCGGCGGGTCGGAGCCCATCTGGACGCTGCCCTGACTCGACCACCTCGATGTGCAGCTGGACAGGATAGGACGCGGGACGCCTAGGAGGCGGACGGGGAATGGTGACTCGGGCACTGACTGTAGGATCCACAGCAGTGACACTCTGCATAATATATGAGGAGCAGGTTGAGGCCGCCATGACCCGGCCAGATGTTGACGTTGGCCTTCAGACGTTAAGTTTAAGTTCAAACTGTTCTGGGCTGACGGAAAAGGAGGCGTGTGCAGAAGAGCTGCTGCTGGAAGCCAATACGTGGCGAAATTGAGGCCTCATGACAAAGGTCCAAAAAACAATGGGTGACATCATCACGACAATGTCCACTTCTCATGCTGCGTTCAAACCAAAAGCGTTGAAAATTATTCGCGGCAGTAGATTACATGCAAAGTCAATGCACGGATACGAATGGTTGGGAAAAAGCACAGTTTCCGCCGGGTGGCGAAAAAGCGTATTTTTATTTTTTTAGACAAATTTATTGCAACGCTTTTTCGCCTTTTTCGCCTTTCGAATCTATAGATTCACTTTATAGATTAAAATAAAAGCCGATGGTATGAATCAATGTTCTCATCATGTGTTGGTCTCGGTGTGTAAAGACGCGTCTGTAAAATGAACCTCAATAACAAGCAGACACAAACAAACTCATCCAACAACAGTGTCTTCTTGTTATTAACATTGACACTGTTTTCCATCAATCCATATTCTGGCTGAATGTGTTTACTGACACGTATCCCGACTCGATCCCACAAACAATGCAATGAGGATTAATCCGCCGCAGCAAATAGTCCCCACTAAAAGCACTACCCTCCTCACGGTGGTTAGGTAAACCAGCTGTTACTCTGCATGACTTTCCAAACTTTCCGTGTTGCGTAACCTCCTGACTTCCCTTCGCGGCTCGAGATGCTAAATTAATTCATTAGAGACAAACAAACAGCGTGAGGCGACGCCTTCGCCGCCCACCGGGCGTCTGCACAGACGCTCGGTCTCTGGGAGAGGAGAAGGAAAAACACAGCTATGCAAACTGGAGACGTTTAATTATGAGTCATGAGCGGAATATACAAGAAGAGGTGAGGAGGAGGAGGCGAGAGGAGAGCAGAGCGCCGACACATCGCCAACAGAACCTCGCCAACAGAACCTCACCAACAGAACCTCGCCAACAGAACCTCACCAACAGAACCTCACCAACAGAACCTCACTAACAGAACCTCGCCTACAGAACCTCGCCAACAGAACCTCGCCTACAGAACCTCACCAACAGAACCTCACCAACAGAACCTCACCTACAGAACCTCACCTACAGAACCTCGCCTACAGAACCTCACCAACAGAACCTCACCAACAGAACCTCACCTACAGAACCTCACCTACAGAACCTCGCCTACAGAACCTCACCAACAGAACCTCACCAACAGAACCTCGCCTACAGAACCTCACTAACAGAACCTCACCAACAGAACCTCACCAACAGAACCTCACCTACAGAACCTCGCCTACAGAACCTCGCCAACAGAACCTCACCAACAGAACCTCGCCTACAGAACCTCACCTACAGAACCTCACCAACAGAACCTCGCCTACAGAACCTCACCAACAGAACCTCGCCTACAGAACCTCACTAACAGAACCTCGCCTACAGAACCTCACCTACAGAACCTCGCCAACAGAACCTCGCCAACAGAACCTCACCAACAGAACCTCACTAACAGAACCTCACCTACAGAACCTCACCAACAGAACATCACTAACAGAACCTCACCTACAGAACCTCACCAACAGAACCTCACCAACAGAACCTCACCAACAGAACCTCGCCTACAGAACCTCACCAACAGAACCTCACCAACAGAACCTCGCCTACAGAACCTCGCCTACAGAACCTCACCAACAGAACCTCACCAACAGAACCTCGCCTACAGAACCTCGCCAACAGAACCTCACCAACAGAACCTCACCAACAGAACCTCGCCAACAGAACCTCACCAACAGAACCTCACTAACAGAACCTCACCAACAGAACCTCACCAACAGAACCTCGCCTACAGAACCTCACCAACAGAACCTCACCAACAGAACCTCACCAACAGAACATCACCAACAGAACCTCACCAACAGAACCTCGCCTACAGAACCTCACCAACAGAACCTCACTAACAGAACCTCACCAACAGAACCTCACCAACAGAACCTCGCCTACAGAACCTCACCAACAGAACCTCACCAACAGAACCTCACCAACAGAACATCACCAACAGAACCTCACCAACAGAACCTCGCCTACAGAACCTCAACAACAGAACCTCACCTACAGAACCTCACCAACAGAACCTCACCAACAGAACCTCACCAACAGAACCTCGCCTACAGAACCTCACTAACAGAACCTCACTAACAGAACCTCACCAACAGAACCTCGCCTACAGAACCTCACCAACAGAACCTCGCCTACAGAACCTCACTAACAGAACCTCGCCTACAGAACCTCACCTACAGAACCTCGCCAACAGAACCTCGCCAACAGAACCTCACCAACAGAACCTCACTAACAGAACCTCACCTACAGAACCTCACCAACAGAACATCACTAACAGAACCTCACCTACAGAACCTCACCAACAGAACCTCACCAACAGAACCTCACCTACAGAACCTCACCAACAGAACCTCGCCTACAGAACCTCACCAACAGAACCTCACCAACAGAACCTCGCCTACAGAACCTCGCCTACAGAACCTCACCAACAGAACCTCACCAACAGAACCTCGCCTACAGAACCTCGCCAACAGAACCTCACCAACAGAACCTCACCAACAGAACCTCGCCAACAGAACCTCACCAACAGAACCTCACTAACAGAACCTCACCAACAGAACCTCACCAACAGAACCTCGCCTACAGAACCTCACCAACAGAACCTCACCAACAGAACCTCACCAACAGAACATCACCAACAGAACCTCACCAACAGAACCTCGCCTACAGAACCTCACCAACAGAACCTCACTAACAGAACCTCACCAACAGAACCTCACCAACAGAACCTCGCCTACAGAACCTCACCAACAGAACCTCACCAACAGAACCTCACCAACAGAACATCACCAACAGAACCTCACCAACAGAACCTCGCCTACAGAACCTCAACAACAGAACCTCACCTACAGAACCTCACCAACAGAACCTCACTAACAGAACCTCACCAACAGAACCTCGCCTACAGAACCTCGCCTACAGAACCTCACCAACAGAACCTCGCCTACAGAACCTCGCCTACAGAACCTCGCCTACAGAACCTTGTCTACAGAACCTCACCTACAGAACCTCGCCTACAGAACCTCACCAACAGAACCTCGCCTACAGAACCTCGCCTACAGAACCTCGCCTACAGAACCTTGTCTACAGAACCTCACCTACAGAACCTCGCCTACAGAACCTCACCAACAGAACCTCGCCTACAGAACCTCACCAACAGAACCTCACCAACAGAACCTCACCAACAGAACCTCGCCTACAGAACCTCACCAACAGAACCTCACCAACAGAACATCACTAACAGAACCTCACCAACAGAACCTCACCTACAGAACCTCACCAACAGAACCTCACCAACAGAACCTCGCCTACAGAACCTCACTAACAGAACCTCGCCAACAGAACCTCGCCTACAGAACCTCACCAACAGAACCTCGCCTACAGAACCTCACCTACAGAACCTCACCAACAGAACCTCACCAACAGAACCTCGCCTACAGAACCTCACCAACAGAACCTCACCTACAGAACCTCACCAACAGAACCTCACCAACAGAACCTCACCTACAGAACCTCGCCTACAGAACCTCACCAACAGAACCTCGCCAACAGAACCTCACCAACAGAACCTCACCTACAGAACCTCGCCTACAGAACCTCGCCTACAGAACCTCACCAACAGAACCTCGCCTACAGAACCTCACTAACAGAACCTCGCCAACAGAACCTCACCAACAGAACCTCGCCTACAGAACCTCGCCTACAGAACCTCGCCTACAGAACCTTGTCTACAGAACCTCACCTACAGAACCTCGCCTACAGAACCTCGCCTACAGAACCTCACCAACAGAACCTCGCCTACAGAACCTCACCAACAGAACCTCGCCTACAGAACCTCACCAACAGAACCTTGTCTACAGAACCTCACCAACAGAACCTCGCCTACAGAACCTCACCTACAGAACCTTGTCTACAGAACCTCGCCAACAGACTCCGTCTGAGTCGTTAAAGCTAGAAGTGGAATCAACAACAACTAATACCCCAGAGGCATGCTGGGTAATGTAGTCCGTTAATAAACAGAGACATAAAACACATTCACGCCAACAAACAAAAACTCAGATGAAGCGTTTTGTGAATGTATTGATGAATTAATCACAAACACTTCAGATGTATTGTTTAATAAATAATCATAAATATTCTAAGTTTCAAACCTCTCAACTGGATTTTGCTGCTTTTCAGTTGAATTCAATGCTTTTGTGGTTTTATCCACATGAAAGTATAAAAGATTCAGAAAAGATGATGTTGCCAAAGCGTCAACGTAACTAAGTATGAATAAAATATGATTATGAATATTTACATAATATTTTGTCCCCTGTTGTTTTTCTCTATTTGTGGGATTTGGAATGTTTTTCACATTAAAGTAAATGATGAATCGATCAAAAGTAAAACATAATAATCGGCACATGAATCGATCACATACTTATACTTCAATACTGGACTCAAAACTCAACGTTTTGGCCATTAAATAACTGAACCGATTCAAACTTTCACGTTTAATATTTTCTTCTACCTTTTTGTTTAAATGTGCACGTGACACGTACTCATCTCAATGAGGCATTCATTCATTTTAATGAATCAATAGACCATATGTACTACTTTACTACTTTTCACTGTAATAGCCTGAATGTGTTTCAACAAGATTTCTCCATTTTTTTAAACTTTTTGCTTTTTTGCGTATTCTGAGAAGTTAAAACATTTGTAAATGAAGTATTACCACGAGAATAAAGCCAGTTCAATGAGAATAGATTCATAATATGTAAATAAAATGTTTCCCCACATTGTCTGGACCCCACATTTACGTCTCGTGGTGTAAAGTGTTGCTCTCTCGTCTCCACCGTCTCCTTGACATCCTAATTGTCCACTATTACCCATTTCATTTTTCCGTCTTCTTCCCTCCTCCTCTTCCTCCCGTCTCTCAGCGCTCTGCAGCCGGAGGGGCGGAGCAACTAACGAAGGGGCGGAGCCACTAACGGAGGGGAGGGGCCACTGACGGAGGGGAGGGGCCACTGACGGAGGGATGAGCAGTAATTGTGTCTTTAATTACAATGACGGGAACTTTAATGCAGGAAAATGATATGTATGTGAGAAGAGGTCAGCCACACACACACACGCACGCACGCACGCACACACACACGCGCACACGCGCACGCACACACGCACACACGCACACACACACACGCACACACACACGCACACACACACACACACACACACCTGTTTGAAGCGTGCGAGCCGCTCTGATGAAACTTGGTGAAACCAGAACGTGTTAAAATGCAAATGAGAACACAGAAGTGAGAGGATTGTAAAATTAGGAAGAAGCGACGGAGAATAAAAACATGTGAGTGAAACGAAGTGTTCAGGAAATAAGTCAAAATACATGAAGCGACCAAAGTGAAAGACTTTTCTCTTTCTTTAATAACACAGACTTTCTGATATGTTTTCGTCATTTTTAACATTTGGAAAATTCTTTAAATTATATTTAGCACCAATCAATTCTCAGATTTGAAAAAAAACAATCTTCTTAAGAAGCAGAAAAATAATCATGAACATTGTTGTGTTATTCAGCATGATGTGACCGTCTCTTTATTCTTTCCACCGGAATCATTTCTCTTTCCAATAAAAGTTATCATCTGTTTCCAGACGGCCATCAGAAGCTTCTCATGAGAGCTGATGTATAAATAGATACGGATGCTGATATTGATCTGATATTAATAATAATAACAATATGCCACTTTTACTCAAAACAACTCGGTACATTTATATCTCTGTATTTAATAAGATAATATAGTTTTCATTTTCTCCAGTCGATGCTCATCAACGTTTCATATCTTTTTGAAAAGTTATTCTACAAGAAGTCCAGCGAGATATTTTCAGCTCGTTACAAAAATAAAGTATTTTCAAAATAAACTTCTGTCTTCACAGGCAACTGCTCCAAACAACAAAGTTATGTCGAGGAATAGATTTCCGTTTGGGTCAAAATAACTTCTGGAGTTATGAAAAAACATCAGCGTTGATTTCTCGAGGAAACAAAGAGCGTTCTCCGGGTGAAAGATGAAAGATGACAGATGAAGGACAGATTTTTGGAAGGACAGATTTGATTCAAACAATTATTCATTTGATGATTTCTTTCAAATGACGTTTACGGGTCTGGCTTCCTTTTTGGTGAAAAGTGCTTCATAATTGCTTCATAATTGCAGCCCATTTCCTGTCGTTGTGATTGGTTAACAAAAGCACAGAGCATCTGGTCTCATTATGTCAGTCCATTATTCTGGAAACCCATCAGAGTCCTTTGGACATTTCACTAAAAGTGTTTCTCTAATATTTCTCTAAAACCATAAGGCACTTTTTTCATCTCTTGAAATTGTCTTTAAATGTCTTTTAAAAGCTTAATGCATAGCTCTAAATATGTTAAACTGCATAACGTGTATTCACAGATATAAATAGTGGCCATAGACGAGTAGACAGTCAGTCGGCCCACATGGACCTCCTGTGTGGGCCCACATGGACCTCCTGTGTGGGCCCACATGGACCTCCTTTGTGGGCCCACATGGACCTCCTGTGTGGGCCCACATGGACCTCCTTTGTGGGCCCACATGGACCCCCTGTGTGGGCCCACATGGACCTCCTGTGTGGGCCCACATGGACCCCCTGTGTGGGCCCACATGGACCAATGTGGGGTAAAGGGACTCGATAACATGGTTACTCGCAGCTGTTCTCAAGGAAAAGCCAGAATCAGTAGGGTTCCCCCTCTGGGGAGCACGACTGGCTGTACAGTCTATCCAATCCAGATCAAAGCGTTGGTCCAGTTCTGGTCCCGTCTTTCTCGCTGCGTGTTCTGTTTAGTTTTCAAACCACCAGATGAACAGACCATTAACGTCCAGTGGCAGCGGTGGACCTGTACTGGGAAGTCTGTGAGGGATCGTGTCCTACAGAGCATTGGGCCCTCCAGGGGAAAAGGAGATAAATAACTTGATATTTATTCATACAAACATTGAGTCAAATGATTCCTAGTGCAGTTTATGAATTATCTCCTCAACCACAAGAGCTATTTAAATAATTTAAAGTGATATAATACAGAAACCCGTGATGGTGTTGCATGGGGCCCCGTGGCTCCTGGAGAACAGCTGTACTAATTACAGGGGAAGAAATATTGGGAAGAAATATTCAATGAGAGATTTGAAATAAAACATTTTTTTGTTGAAATATTACAACTTTAAGCTTTTAGCTGTTTTTCACTCAGAATCCCAAAACGCTGAAACCAGGTAAATGTAAATAAAAAAAGCACATCACTGAACGCTCCCTACCCGTACGACTGCTTCCTGTTGCAGAACCTACATGCATCTCACACAGAGGAAGAGGAGATGAGAGGAGAAGAACATGATATCTGAGCAGCAGCTTTTTTAAACCCTCAAGCCGTCGACCTTGAAGCCCCGAGGCGTCTCCTGAGCTTCCTGTCACTCAACAATCAAACAGACGGAACCTCACATAACACACCGCGTTGCATCAGCACACGCTCAGCGAGGAGCCTCAGAGAACAACCACACGCACACACACACACACACACACACACACACACACACACACTTTAACCTGCACACACACACTCTGTGTGTGCACTGAGTGTGTGTGATCCGGTGTAAAGTTCTCTAATGAATCACATTCACCTGCAGTGAGCGGTGGAGTGAAGCGAGCTGCAGGTGAGGAAATGAATGTCCCTCCGACAAGGTTCAGCTTCCTCCGTCGTCGTTTACCCACAATGCTCCTGGCCGTGAAGAGATGTGATCCAGTTGTGCAGCGTTATGCAGAGAGGAGCCCGACGGGTCCCCTGTCCTCCATGAAGAGAAGCTCATTGCTCTGAACTAGCAGGATGTTGAGCCATGACAACATCTTTAAGCCTCGTTGTCTTCTTTTCACCGCTGGTTGTCACGTGGTGTCCAGCAAACAATGTGGGCTTCGTAGATAACTGGCGGTCTTTCCGGGGAAACCCAGGTCTGATTAGGGGTGACGGCATCCATCCCACTTCGGATGGAGCGGATCTCCTTTCTGCAAATATGACCAAGTTTATTGGTCGACCTCGTACATGAAGCAGAAGCAGAGTTGTAGTCTTACACCCTTCTCTGCATTCCCTACATTTTCTTTAGGGCAGCTGCCCACCTTTAACTCTATAGAGACTGTGTCTGTCCCACGGCCACTTCAATTAATTAAATCAAAAGTAACCAAAAGAGGAGTTATAGAAAATAACCTCATAAAGGTTAACACCACTATTGCAAAAGTGCAACATGATAGGAGAGTTAAGTGTGGACTCCTAAATATTAGGTCTTTGTCTTCTAAAGCTGTATTAGTAAATGAATTAATATCAGATAATGATATTGATGTGTTGTGTCTTACTGAAACCTGGCTGAGACATGAGGAATATGTCAGCCTAAATGAATCTACTCCTCCAAGTCATGTTAATATGCACATTCCTCGAGGCACCGGCCGAGGAGGTGGAGTAGCTGCCTTTTTTGACTCGGGTCTGTTAATGGGTCCTAAACCTGGACTGAACTAAAACTCATTTGAAAGCCTTGTTCTTAGTCTTTCACATCCAACCTGGAAAACAGTTCAGCCCATTCTGTTTGTTGTGGTATATCGAGCACCAGGTATGTATTCAGAAATTATTTCAGAATTTTCTGAGTTTTTGTCAAGTTTGGTCCTTAAGACTGATACGGTTATTATTGTAGGGGATTTTAATATTCATGTGGATGTCAGCAATGATAGCCTTAGTGTTGCATTTAGCTCATTGTTGGATTCGTTTGGCTTCTGTCAGAGAGTACAGGAACCGACTCACTGTTTTAACCACACCCTCGACCTTGTTCTTACATATGGCATTGACGTGGAGCATTTAGTAGTGTTTCCACAGAACCCTCTTTTATCAGACCATTGCCTTATAACTTTTGAGTTTATACTACCGGATTGTACAGCGTAAGGCAAGAGTTTTTACACCAGATGTCTAACTGACGGTGTTGTTGCTAGATTTAAGGAAGCGATTCCTTCTGTATTTTATTCCTCACCATGTCTCAATATAACAGAGGACTCCTGTGCTAACTTTACTCCCTCCCAGATTGATCAGCTCGTCGATGGTGCTACTGGCTCATTGAGAGTGACACTGGTCTGAGAACATATAGGAAGGCCCTCCGTAATGCCAGAGGAGCCTACTACTCATCACTAATAGAGAAAAACAAGAGCAACCCTAGGTTTCTCTTTAGCACTGTGGCCAGGCTGGCTGAGAGTCATAGCTCGGTGGATCCGTGTATTCCTATAGACCTCAGTAGTAATGACTTCATGAACTTCTTCAATGGTAAGATTCTGGCTATTCGAGGCAGGATGGGTGATCTCCTGCCCTCGACTACTGCCGGTCCATCCTCAGGTGGGATGGCCATGGAGGAGGCTGTGGGCCCTGCTGTGTGTCTGGATGGATTTTTTACCATCAACCTCAACCAACTGTCTTCAATGGTTTCTACTTCTAAATCTTCTACCTGTCTCCTGGACCCTGTTCCGACTAATCTGTTGAAGGAAGTTTTACCTTTAGTTAGTGCCTCTCTACTAGATATTATCAATGGGTCTTTACTAACGGGTCATGTACCACAGTCTTTTAAAGTAGCTGTAATTAAACCTCTTCTTAAGAAGCCCACTCTGGATCCAGAGGTGTTGGCTAACTACAGACCTATCTCTAACCTTCCCTTCCTCTCTAAGATACTGTAGTCGCAAACCAGTTGTGTGACTTTTTACATAATAATAGTTTATTTGAGGAGTTTCAGTCAGGATTTAGAAAACATCATAGCACAGAGACACTAGTGACAATTACTAATGACCTTCTAGTTGCATCAGATAGGGGACTTGTCTCTGTACTGGTCTTGTTAGACCTTAGTGCTGATAAAGGACTTGTCTCTGTACTGGTCTTGTTAGACCTTAGTGCTAATAAAGGACTTGTCTCTGTACTTGTCTTGTTAGACCTTAGTGCTGATAAAGGACTTGTCTCTGTACTGGTCTTGTTAGATCTTAGTGCTGATAAAGGACTTGTCTCTGTTCTGGTCTTGTTAGACCTTAGTGCTGATAAAGGACTTGTCTCTGTACTGGTCTTGTTAGACCTTAGTGCAGCGTTTGACACCATTGACCATGACATCTTATTACAGATTGACCAGTTGATTGGTATTAAAGGTACAGCACTAAGCTGGTTTAAGTCGTATTTATCAGATCAATCTGAGTTTGTATTTGTAAACGATGAGGCCTCGGTTACCACTGCCGTTCGCCATGGAGTTCCACAGGGTTTTGTGCTTGAACCAATTTTATTCACCTTATGTATGCTTCCTTTAGGCAATATTATCAGAAAACACGCCATAAACTTTCACTGTTATGCCGATGATACTCACCTATATCTGTCGATCAAGCCAGATGAAACCCACCAGGTCGCCAAACTTCAAGCGTGTCTTAAAGACATCAAAACCTGGATGACCTGCAACTTCCTGCTGCTGAACTCGGACAAGACTGAAGTTATTTTACTCGGACCAGAACACCTCAGAAATCAAGTATCTGATGATATGGTTTCTCTGGATGGCATCGCTCTGGCATCTACCACCACCGTAAGGAATCTCGGAATTATTTTTGACCAGGACCTGTCCTTTGGCTCCCACGTGAAACAGATCTCAAGGACCGCCTTTTTTCACCTACAGAACATCTCAAAGATCCGGCACATCCTGTCTCAACGCGATGCAGAAACATTGATCCACGCATTTGTTACCTCAAGACTGGATTACTGTAACTCCGTATTATCAGGCTGCTCCGGTAAATCCCTTGGATCTCTCCAACTGATCCAGAATGCTGCAGCTCGTGTACTAACGAGGACACGGAAGAGAGATCACATTACTCCTGTACTTGCTGCTCTCCACTGGCTTCCTGTAAGATCGAGAATCATGTTTAAAATCCTTCTCCTTACCTACAAAGCCTTAATTGGTGATGCACCATCATATCTTAAGGACCTTATAGTGCCATATTACCCCACGAGAGCATTACGCTCACTGAATGCAGGGTTACTTGTGGTTCCCAGAGTGTTAAAAAGTAGGTTGGGGGCTAGAGCTTTCAGTTATCGGGCTCCTCTTCTGTGGAATCAGCTTCCACTTTCAGTTCGGGGGGCAGACAGTCACCTCATTTAAGAGTAGACTTAAGACTTTCCTCTTTGATGGCGCTTATAGTTAGGGCTGTTTCAGGCTTATAGTTAGGGCTGGCTCTGGTTTGCCCTGGTCCAGCCCCTAGATATGCTGCTATAGGCCTAGACTGCTGGGGGACATTTTAGGATACACTGAGCTCCTCCTTTCCTTCTCTTCCTCTTTTTGCTCCTCCTCTCATCTTCTTTCTCTCCTTCTGGATAAATGATTGTCTCTTCAATGCATATTACTAACTCTACTTTCTTTTTCCATGGATTCGTGGCTGCCTGGAACCAGGGGGAGGACCCTGGTCCTCCCCCTGGCCCTACTGATACAACCATGGCCCTGCTGATGGAACCGGCCTGGAGCCGTCCTGCCAGCTGCCATGGCCCTGCTTTCTCCTCCCACTGCCCCTGGGATGCCCCTCCTCTCTACCTCCTTCTGCTTAATGGGTCGTGGCTATCTGGATCATGGACCATGCCTACTACTCATTATATGAATAATTTCTGTCACATTCATGTAATGTGCTGTAACTCTGTTACGTTATTCATTCTGGCCACATGACATCTATTGCGTCTGTCCATCCGGGGAGAGGGATCCTCCTCTGTTGCTCTCCCTCAGGTTTCTTCCACTTTTTTCCCTGTGAAAGGGTTTTTACTATCTTTTTGGGGGAGTTTTTCCTGATCCGGTGTGAGGTCCCGGGACAGGGATGTCATGTGTACAGATTGTAAAGCCCTCTGAGGCAAACTTGTATTTGTGATGTTGGGCTATACAAAATAAACTGAATTGAATTGAAAAATTGAATTCTTTTGAGTCCATGGAGACGTTTCGGATGAACAGCTGACGACCTCCGACTTGTAAACACCAGCTGGTTCTGTCAGATGGGTTTTTGGCCGGTCAGAAACACGATGCTGCTCACTGAAGAGGAGACTTCCTGTGCGAAGGTATCTCTATCATATACACAACATTCTGGGGTTCCCTGAGGTCCTGCCCCTGTAGGACTCATCCAAGGTCCTCCAGATCCTTGAGGCGTCTGCAGGTCCGCTTGCAGCAATGCAGTCTACTTTCCTCCTGAGGGATACCAGTAGTGCTGCCGACTGGGAGCAGACTGGGAGTTCAGGACCAGAATGAGCCTGACCTGGTCTGACTGTGTCTAGTGGGCGGGTACCTGAGTGACATTTAAAGGACGAGGAGCCTTGGCGGTGACCTTGAGCGTCTCAGCGCTCCGTCAGACGGATGAAACCACGGCGACGTCGTCATTAGCCTTCAGATTATGGAAATCCCTCAAAACAACAAACCATCACTCCAGCTGTTGAACCAGTGTTAATGTGACACACACACACACACACACACACACACACTGTGGATTCACATCATTTGTTTCCATATGCTGCATGTTTAGGAGATTTATTGCATGAATAAATCTGAATAAAAAAAGCCGATCTATTTAACATTCTTTAAATATATTTTCAGATGCAATACATTAGTGTAAATAAAGGAAATTAGAACATCTGGAAAATAATAACTTTACCATGAAGCCACTTTTAGTTTGTTTACTGAGGGAATACATCAAGAGAGAAGTAGAGTCATTTTGTATTGACTTCTATACAACCAGAGGAGTCACCCCCTGGTGGTCAGGAGAGAGAATGAAGCATTAACCCCAGAACACTAACGTTACAAATAGTCACACCATCACTAACGTTGGTTGAATTTCACCCGATATAATGTACCTGATAAAATATACTTCTCATCTAAATATATTACAATACAACAATACAAGGCAAGTTGAAGTACTCTTCTTTTACCGTATAGAACTTCTAATCAAACGATAAACAGGTATCACGGGGGGACCCTGAAAAAAGGCTCAAAATCCTGTGAAAAACTAGGGAATCGTCAATAAAATATGAATAAAAATATAAATAAAGGAGCTATGCACTTGTTATTTGGTCCACATGTTCCTGGGACATGTGAGTCTTGTTCTGTGAAGGAAAAGTCAATTAATGTTTAAAGTCAATGTAAAAACCCGTCCGGAAAAAAAAAAATACACTAGGACTAACGTTGGGTGAAAATCACCCGAACAGGTGCCTGTAGAAAAACACAGTGATCGGAGAAGGAAGACACGCCCACCTTCAACAAGACACGCCTACCTTCAATAAGACATGCCCACCTTCAACAAGACACGCCCACCTTCAATAAGATACGCCCACCTTCAACAAGACATGCCTACCTGCACTAAGATACCTAGGAGAGGAAGGCTGTATCTTCATTATCACACAGCGATGCTTCCTAAGAGTGGAGGCGTTTCCCCAGGTGGGTTCTTACCTTAACTATCTCTTTATAGCGTTCATCCAGCGTGTGAGAGGAACAAACATCCACGTCCTGCTTCCAGAGAAGGTCTCTCCATTCCACTGCCGGTCCTCAGCGCCTCCTGGTCATGTGAGTTTGGTGGCTGAGAGGCGGCGCTGCGTCGGCATTGTGTGGACGGAGCATCGCAGCCGTGACCTGCTGCTCCGGCACAGCGGACAGAACCGTGAAGCCGCTGCGATGTGAAGCTTTCAGAAAATCCATGTGGGAAAAATACATAAATCAAAGGCCCCCTGAGAAGCTGTGAATGAAGGAAAAAAAGGTATTTTTTTCCACAACAACCCGGCGAGGCTGCAACATGAACATCTAGAGCTTCTGCAACACTCATCTCACATGAAGGTCATCAGGAGCAACTCAACAGGATGAGCGCTGCTCCCTTCACGGCTCCGCCAAACAAAAAGTCATGAAAAGGTCATTAAATATGAAGCCATGCTAATGTCAAATATTTGAATAAATACAAAGTGTGCGCGTCAAGTCTACGATTCACGCTCAACATTTGCAGCCTATGTAAGTACACACCTATGTAATATGACGACATAATAAAGTTTAAGGCTTGTTTCTTTTTTAAAGTGACCTGTTTGATGTAGAAGGCGTCGGCCTCTCATTCGGCCCGTTGAGGCCCCTGATCGCGGTCCGGGCTTCAGACCCCTGAGGCCCCTGATTGCGGTCCGGGTCTCAGACCACTGGTTGTTGGTCACGGCTCCGGGCCAGCAGGCCTCCAGGCCTCCAGCAGCCTCCAGGCCTCCAGGCCTGCGATGGCCGGGGTTCTGATGCCTGGAGGGAAAGAGAGGACCGGGGGATGGGGAGCTGTGAAAAACAAGCCGTGCTGCTGGTGAGGAACCAGTCGGATGAGAATACTTTGAACAAGTTATTCCTCAGACCTGTTTTACCTTTAAACATTTAAAGCAGAGACCCGATGAATGAACAAAGGAGAGACTTTTTTTTGCAGACCAAACAACTATAAGATCAAACAGAATAGAAGAGAAAAAAGCACTGAGCTCAACCTTGAAAAACTTTCCAAACAAATGTTCTGATTCTGGAAAGAACTTCCTCCTCTTTGCTTTGAGCTGAATGCTGATGTCAAACATTGTATTGCTTTTAAAGACAAATCCAAACCACGTCTTTAAAGGCCATGTCATAGGCACCAGAACTATACTCTAACAACCTGAGACTGGTGTCAGTTTGATTTCTTACTCTCACCATCTTGGATTACGGCCGTCGACATCTTTTTTTCCAGTGAACAGGAAGTGACCATATATGGACTGAGGAGGAGTGACGTAGAGACACTTCACACGTCTCTGGTGTCGACCTGTCAATCACCTTGTAGCCCCGCCCTAAAGCGTCCCCTGCTTTATGGTCTGTTTGACTCTAAAGCATCCCATAATTTACTAAATGAACATCATGCTGTATTGAAGAAGACTTGAAACTAGAGATTGAGACATAAACTCATGTTTACAATGTTTACTGAGGGAATACATCAAGAGAAGTAGAGTCATTTATATAGACTTCTATACAACCAGAGGAGTCACCCCCTGGTGGTCAGGAGAGAGAATGCAGCTTTAACACATGAAGCATAGACTTCTATACAACCAGAGGAGCCACCCCCTGGTGGTCAGGAGAGAGAATGCAGTTTTTAAGACACTCCCTCATTGGCCGCATGGTATCACACCATAATCAAGCTACCAGTGAATATAGCTGCCATGGAGGATGACGTGGAAGAATAATAAAAGAGATAAAAGATGACTGGAGAGAAGAATTAGTGGCAGAGACAACAATTTTGTTTCAAGGAAAATCAAAAGCTTGTTCATCTTCTGTTCGCTGCAGGATCAATGTCAACGACAGGCTCATTGTAATAATCAGAGTTGTATTCCAACTGCTGACGTCTCAAAATCTAGAATTATGTTTTCATAAAATGTCAACTAGAGAAATAGTTCAGGAATAAATCCTGCACATTTTAAATGTTAGTATTGTGTTTTAAAGACGTTGATTTTCCTTCTAGTTATAGTTTGCTAGACTCTTTTGCTAGACTCCTCTTCTGGTGTCGTATTCTGTTTGAAAGTGCATCAACGTGCAGAATAAAGGCTTCAGTGTGTCACTGTGGGTCTCCTGCTGTGTGCTTTCCTGTAAAGAAAACCTTTCCTTGTCCTCAGCTCACAGCGCACAAGAAGATCTGCTCCGACAAGCTGCTGTAGAGACCTTACCGCAGCCAGAGCTAATACGGCCTGTGGTGACAGCAACACATGATGACGTCATCAGAAGGTGAGTTACGGCGGAGGAGTGAGACATCTCAAACCTCCTCTCTTTGTGTCTTTGTGTCTTTGTACGCAATACAGTGTATCACTCTCTCTAGTCTTCACCACCGTGTATCACTCTCTCTAGTGTTCACCACAGTGTACAGTGTATCACTCTCTCTAGTCTTCACCACAGTGTATCACTCTCAGTGTTCACCACAGTGTATCACTCTCTAGTGTTCACCACAGTGTACAGTGTATCACTCTCTAGTGTTCACCACAGTGTATCACTCTCAGTGTTCACCACAGTGTATCACTCTCAGTGTTCACCACAGTGTATCACTCTCTCTAGTGCACCAGAGCCTCTCCTCTCCTCGCTGCCTTCGTCTCGTGCTTCCTGACTTCCTTTCCCTCCGGCTGCAGAGTCGAGGCTTTAATTCCAGCTGAAGGCGAAGAATCAGGTTTCTCGTTGAAAATCCGTTGTTTTTACTGCTGTTGTTAGGAAACCGTGTGAGAGAAATAAGTGTCTTCCCAGTGAAACAGCACGGAACAGAATGTGTATTAGAGTCTCCTCGTCTCCTGCCGGCTAATGAGCAAACCACTACGAGGCTGAAACAAGGAGCCATGCTGTCTGCAGATGTTCCCCTCCGCTCACCCCTTCCTTTAAATAGACTCGTTGTTCCGCTCCATTACAGACGCCTCTCTTTGTTTTCAAAGCAGCAGTGTGCAACTTTCATCACAATAAAAAGCCAACAAATAAACACGATCTGTTCTCCAGACTGGGAGCCAATTCAATTCTACGCAAATTGCCGGATTACGGAGATGTTCAGGTGTTTTTACGGAGGCCGGCCGTTTCCCTCTGTGCTGCAGGCGTGATGAGAGCGGATCGCTTCCTCCTGATGTTTCACTTCCATGTTGCATGTCTGCTGTGATGATATTGTAATGTACACCACAGGGGAAACAGCTGCTCCGCAAAACAGATCCAACGTAAAAACAATAAAGATCAGCGTTCCTTTGCTCGTCAGCAAACAGACATGGACGTTCATGCTTTGGATGCAGACTCGACCCCAAAGGCACGGCAACACACAAACTCACGTTCAGAACCCAGAGACCAAGCAAAGGGGCGAAACAAGGAAAACAAAAGAGAGTGAAAAGGTGAGGAATACAGAGATGAAAAACACAAGACAATCTGACAGAGAGAGAGTGGAACTGATGCGGTGTGAATACTCAGAGCGACGGATGAGGGAAGGCGAGTCCGGGTGATGAAACTCAGAGGACGACGTACTCAGAGGCTGGAGGGTCAAAAGAAGACATGACACAGGTTGTGATAAAACATTTTATTCAGGCGGCAACCTCCGGTTCTGAAAAGTGAAGTCTATGCTTCATGTGTTAAAGCTGCATTCTCTCTCCTGACCACCAGGGGGCCACTCCTCTGGTTGTATAGAAGTCTATGCTTCATGTGTTAAAGCTGCATTCTCTCTCCTGACCACCAGGGGGCGACTCCTCTGGTTGTATAGAAGTCGATGCTTCATGTGTTAAAGCTCCTTTATCTCTCCTGACCACAAGGGGGCGACTCCTCTGGTTGTATAGAAGTCGATGCTTCATGTGTTTAAGCTGCATTCTCTCTCCTGACCACCAGGGGAAGAGGTGAAAGGAAGAGATGTGATCATGCGACTGTTTGTTAGCCTGCATGTCAAAGATCAGGGTGCATTGTGGGAACGCCACCTGCTGCAGGACGAGCTGCGTCTCCCGTCGCTCTCCGACAGCGTCACTGACCGGGGACGGAACAGACGAGCCTCGTCGCAGCAGGAAGTCGCTCCAGAGGACCAATCACAGAGCTGATGTGTTCCGTTTGAATCGTCCGCTGAGCTGTGGCTGCGGTGTTCGGGGTTAAGGGTCTCAAGGACACATCGACATGGGCTAGCGGAGCCGGGGCTCGAACCACCGATCCTCTGATTGAAAGACGGACCTGCTAACGACCACGTTGCTGCAACTTAATTTGATTGCCTTGACTGGCAGCAGCAGCAACACGTATCCTCAAGGCTGGAGGAGGTAGCTCTGGTGAGGAGGGTCAAACTCTGAGGATTCGATGTCTCATCGTCTTCATCACAGACGTGAAGACCAACCTGGGTGAGCGTGGAGCTGCTGGCACAACGGAGAGACGCTGGAATGAACGAGAACCTTTCAGGGACATCACCGATGCGCTCATGAGAACGAGGCTGGTTCCTCCTGGGACAGAACCAGACGTAGGGATGGAGACACGGAGGTGACGGTGCTGTTATTACACAAAGAGGAACACGGGGAACACGAAGAGGAACACAAAGAGGAACACAAAGAGGAACACAAAGAGGAACACGAAGAGGAACACAAAGAGGAACACGAAGAGGAACACAAAGAGGAACACAAAGAGGAACACGAAGAGGAACACAAAGAGGAACACAAAGAGGAACACAAAAAGGAACACAAAGAGGAACACGAAGAGGAACACAAAGAGGAACACAAAGAGGAACACGAAGAGGAACACAAAGAGGAACACAAAGAGGAACACGAAGAGGAACACAAAGAGGAACACAAAGAGGAACACAAAGAGGAACACAAAAAGGAACACAAAGAGGAACACAAAGAGGAACACAAAGAGGAACACAAAGAGGAACACGAAGAGGAACACAAAGAGGAACACGGGGAACACGAAGAGGAACACAAAGAGGAACACGAAGAGGAACACGAAGAGGAACACAAAGAGGAACACAAAGAGGAACACAAAGAGGAACACAAAGAGGAACACGAAGAGGAACACAAAGAGGAACACGGGGAACACGAAGAGGAACACAAAGAGGAACACAAAGAGGAACACGAAGAGGAACACAAAGAGGAATATCTTTGGAATGTCTTTCACATATTTGGACAATGCACAGATAGTCAACAATAAAAGATCACAGATAAACATATGCGTCTACAACCCTCGGAAAATCTCTCTTTTCCGGTCTCGAGAGCTCACTGCACCGTCACCTGCCTGCCGTCTCCACCTGACCACGCCACCACATCTCCTCACCTCTCAATGCTCCAGCTCCTCTACACAGCACACAGACACGCATTCGCCTCTCTCTCTCTCTCTCTCTCTCTCTCTCTCTCTCTCTCTCTCTCTCTCTCTCTCTCTGGATAAAGACAATGGCGCTTCTCGTGGCGCTACTTTGTGCGCTGTGTTTGTGGGACTTGGGAGCAAGTGATCGTACCTGGGTGAGTGCATCAAACAACGTGTACTGCCCGTCGGACATTGCTAATGGAGGCACTTGCTTCACGGCTGTAGTACAACCCGCACAAACCCCAAAGCAGTTGGCGCAGGACACAAACTTTTCAAGGAGTGTGCTCAGAGACCTACCCCGCCTCCAAAGCCTTCTGGCTCTAAATAACTACTTTGCGTGCTGTGAGAGAACTAGTTTGGACTTAGGATATGAAACGTCAAAGGAATTGACATGTAATGTTGCTAAACAGAGATTGTTGATTGTTTTATTATTGCTTATATCTGGTAATGTGCAGCCTAACCCTGGCCCTGAGCTGCAGTGTTTTCAGACGCCAGCTGACTTCATAGCCTTGCCTGGTCTACATATTATGCATTTAAATGTGCGAAGCTTGTTCCCAAAAATGGATATGATTAGAATATGGGTCAAATCAATAGATGCTGACATCATTGTGATATCCGAAACATGGCTTACAAAATCTTTTTTTCTTTTTTTTTTTTTAGATTGATGACTCACTTTTCAGCCACATGGACAGTACCTGGTGAAAAAGTTGAGGTTGAAGCTCGGTTTTTATTTTCGAAATAAGCTGTCCTTTTCCAATAATGTAAAAAAGCGATTAGTTGCTGCTACTTTTTTACCTGTGTTGGACTATGGTGTCTTCGTATGGTGGACGCAGCTTAGCAGCTTCGCTGCGGTTCATTACAAACTGTAAGGCTCTGACTCACCACTGTGAGTCATACTCTCTGTAGGACGGCCTGCTTTGGCCCCGTAGGCTCTCTCATTGGTACACCCTTATTTATAAGGCAATCCTTGGTCTGCTCCCAAGCTACCTGTGTGTTTGCATCAACCAGAGACATGTCGGACAATATTCTTTGCGATCTCTGGACTTTTTTATGCTCACTGTTCCAAATGCCAGAACGGAAATGGGAAAAAGGGCTTTTGGGTTCTCTGCCCCCTCATCATGGAATATGTTGCAGAATGTTTTAAAGCTCAGGGAACTAAAACCACTGACTGCTTTTAAATCTAGAATGAAAGAAATAGAGGCATGTTCCCAAAAATGTAAATGTTTCTTAAATTAACTCTACGTCACTGTTTCTTAGCTCTTAGCTTTTAGTTTCTTTTAACTTGTCTTGTTCTGTGTTTTCTGTCTGTAACTATGTTTTTTATGCTGCTGCCTGTCTTGGCCAGGTCTCCCTCGAAAAAGAGATTTTTAATCTCAATGGGACTTCCTGGTTAAATAAAGGTTAAATAAATAAAAATAAATAAATAAAAAAAATACGAAGAGGAACACGAAGAGGAACACAAAGAGGAACACAAAGAGGAACACAAAGAGGAACACAAAGAGGAACACAAGGAACATGAAGAGGAACACAAAGAGGAACACAAAGAGGAACACAAGGAACATGAAGAGGAACACAAAGAGGAACACAAAGAGGAACACAAAGAACATGAAGAGGAACACAAAGAGGAACACAAAGAGGAACACAAGGAACATGAAGAGGAACACAAAGAGGAACACAAAGAGGAACACAAAGAGGAACACAAGGAACACGAAGAGGAACACAAAGAGGAACACAAAGAGGAACACAAGGAACATGAAGAGGAACACAAAGAGGAACACAAAAAGAAACACAAAGAGGAACACAAAGAGGAACACAAGGAACACAAAGAGGAACACAAAGAGGAACACAAAGAGGAACACAAGGAACATGAAGAGGAACACAAAGAGGAACACAAAGAGGAACACAAGGAACACAAAGAGGAACACAAAGAGGAACACAAGGAACATGAAGAGGAACACAAAGAGGAACACAAAAAGAAACACAAAGAGGAACACAAAGAGGAACACAAAGAGGAACACAAAGAGGAACACAAAGAGGAACACAAGGAACATGAAGAGGAACACAAAGAGGAACACAAAGAGGAACACAAGGAACATGAAGAGGAACACAAAGAGGAACACAAAGAGGAACACAAAGAACATGAAGAGGAACACAAAGAGGAACACAAAGAGGAACACAAGGAACATGAAGAGGAACACAAAGAGGAACACAAAGAGGAACACAAAGAGGAACACAAGGAACACGAAGAGGAACACAAAGAGGAACACAAAGAGGAACACAAGGAACATGAAGAGGAACACAAAGAGGAACACAAAAAGAAACACAAAGAGGAACACAAAGAGGAACACAAGGAACACGAAGAGGAACACAAAGAGGAACACAAAGAGGAACACAAGGAACATGAAGAGGAACACAAAGAGGAACACAAAGAGGAACACAAGGAACACAAAGAGGAACACAAAAAGAAACACAAAGAGGAACACAAAGAGGAACACAAAGAGGAACACAAAGAGGAACACGAAGAGGAACACAAAGAGGAACACGAAGAGGAACACGAAGAGGAACACGAAGAGGAACACAAAGAGGAACACAAAGAGGAACACAAAGAGGAACACAAGGAACATGAAGAGGAACACAAAGAGGAACACAAAGAGGAACATGAAGAGGAACACAAAGAGGAACACAAAGAGGAACACAAAGAGGAACACAAGGAACATGAAGAGGAACACAAAGAGGAACACAAAGAGGAACACAAAGAGGAACACAAGGAACACGAAGAGGAACACAAAGAGGAACACAAAGAGGAACACGAACACGAAGAGGAACACAAAGAGGAACACAAAGAGGAACACGAAGAGGAACACAAAGAGGAACACAAAGAGGAACACGAAGAGGAACACAAAGAGAAATACGAACACGAAGAGGAACACAAAGAGGAACACAAAGAGGAACACAAGGAACATGAAGAGGAACACAAGGAACATGAAGAGAAACACAAAGAGGAACACAAAAAGGAGCACAAAAAGGAACACAAAGAGGAACACAAACACGAAGAGGAACACAAAGAGGAACACGAAGAGGAACACAAAGAGGAATACGAACACGAAGAGGAACACAAAGAGGAACACAAAGAGGAACACAAGGAACATGAAGAGGAACACAAAGAGGAACACAAAAAGAAGCACAAAAAGGAACACAAAGAGGAACACGAACATGAAGAGGAACACAAAGAGGAACACAAAGAGGAACACAAAGAGGAACACGAACACAAAGAGGAACACAAAGAGGAACACGAACACAAAGAGGAACACAAAAAGGAACACGAAGAGGAACACAAAGAGGAATACGAACACGAAGAGGAACACAAAGAGGAACACAAAGAGGAACACAAGGAACATGAAGAGGAACACAAAGAGGAACACAAAAAGAAGCACAAAAAGGAACACAAAGAGGAACACGAACATGAAGAGGAACACAAAGAGGAACACAAAGAGGAACACAAAGAGGAACACAAAGAGGAACACAAAGAGGAACACGAACACAAAGAGGAACACAAAGAGGAATACGAACACGAAGAGGAACACAAAGAGGAACACGAAGAGGAACACAAAGAGGAACACAAAGAGGAACACAAAGAGGAACAATAGGAACTGAGTGTGTGGAACTCAGCCAGAGTTCCTCTGCTTGAACTGCAGAATCAGGAACAGTCCTCACGTCTTCAGCGTCAGTCATGGATCTCCATCTTAACGTCCTCAAACTGAACCCCTGCGTCTCTCTGCACTGTGACGGAAGGTTCTCCGCGTGGTCGGCCTCCTGCAGCAGCGTCGGTGGAAGTCTGCGGCGATGCCAGGAGAACACCAGCAGCCGGGGAAGCGGACGGGATGTGAACCCAGTCCAACAGCGTGCGGATCCTGAGGATCCTGAGGATCATCAGGAAGAGAGACGACATCTGGAGGAACGAGTGTTCACGTCTCTCCCCGTTCTGCTCCTGTGAAAAACACACAGTTCAGAATCAATATCTTCTGGTCGGGTTGATATATTAATGCACATTGTATATTATATTATCTCGGTTCTGGTGTCCCTGCGCTCCACACAGGCCCCGCCCCCCGGGCCCTGCAGCAGGTGAGGAGCAGCGTCATTACTTCATGTTCCTGCTCCGTGTGAACAGAACCGTGTTAGTGTAACCCACGGGGAACACGCATCGACCTGCGATGTGCAGCCTTCAACTGATCGCATCACGCGGCCTCCATCTGAGAGGAGGAGGAGGAGGAGGAGGAGGAGGAGGAGGAGGAGGAGGAGGAGGAGGAGGAGGAAAAGGAGGAGGAGGAGGAGGAGGAGGAGGAGGAGGAGGAGAAGGAGAAGGAGAAGAAGGAGAAGGAGGAGAAGGAGAAGGAGGAGAAGGAGAAGGAGGAGAAGGAGAAGGAGGAAGGCCGGCGTTGCAAACAGTCATCTCCATGATTACATTGAAGTGAGATTGAAAACAGAGGCGAGTGGATCTGTGTTCGTTATGAAAGGTGTTTGAGCCGCGAACCTCCGACCGCGTCCTCGCTGCTCTAGAGAGGAAGAGCAGCTGGTCGGCTGCCAGCCAGCGAAGCTTCTTCATCGCCTGCGTCTTCCCCTCTTCATCCATTTACCTCGGCACAGATCGTTAGTCTAAGAAGTGAATGTGAGTTAGAGCTCCAACATCTGCTGCTGGAGAGAGAAAACTTATTTTAATTTATTTACATCCATGTGGATCTGTTTGCTGCTGCTGCTGTGTGGGAGGATCACACACACACACACACACACACACACATATATATATATATATATATATATATATATATATATATATATATATATATATATATATATATATATATATATATATATATATACATATATATATATATATATATATATTTAGATTTATATATATATATATATATATATTTATATTTATATATATATATATATATATATATATATATATATATATATTTATATTAATATATATATATATATATATATATATATATATATTTATATATATATATATATATATTTATTCAAAAAACCCTGATGAATAGCAGCCCACGGTCTGAAGTAACCTCGCCCGGACAAGGGAAACCGGGGCACCCTCCCGGAGCCAGACCCAGGAGGGGAGCTCGTCGGCGAGTGTCTGGTGGCCGGCCTTTCGCCCATGGGGCCCGGTCGGGCTCAGCCCGAAGAAACAACATGGAGCAGCAGTCACCCCGTGGACCCACCACCCGCGGGGAGAATTATCGGGGTCGGGTGCTATGCAGACCGGGCGGCGGGCCAGGCAGGAGACCTGGACGAGCCGATCGCCGGCAGCATAGACTAGCTCTAGGGACGTGGAACGTCACCTCGCTAGCGGGGAAAGAGCCGGAGCTGGTGCAGGCGGTGGAGCGGTACCAGCTAGATATAGTTGGGCTCACCTCCACGCACAGCATGGGCTCTGGAACCAAGCTCCTGGAGAAGGGTTGGACTTTGTCCTTTTCTGGAGTTGCCCAGGGTGAGAGGTGCCAGGCGGGAGTGGGGATACTCACGAGCCCCCGGCTGAGCGCCGCTATGTTGGAGTTTTCCCCGGAGAACGAGAGGGTCGCCTCCCTGTGCCTACGGGTTGCAGGGAGCAAAGCTCTGACTGTTGTTTGTGCTTATGCACCGAACAGCAGTTCAGAGTATCCGGCCTTCTTGGAGTCGGTGGGAGGGGTCCTGGAAAGGGCGCCGCCTGCCGACTCCATAGTTCTCCTGGGAGACTTCAACGCTCTCATGGGCAATGACAGAGAAACCTGGCGGGGCGTGATTGGGAGGAACGGCTTGTCCGATCTGAACCCGAATGGTGTTTTGTTGTTGGACTTCTGTGCTAGCCACAGTTTGTCCATAACGAACACCATGTTGGAGCATAAGGTGGCTCATAAGTGTACCTGGTACCAGAACACCTTAGGCCGGAGATCAATGATCGACTTTGTAGTCGTATCATCTGATCTGCGGCCGTATGTCTTGGACACTCGGGTGAAGAGAGGAGCAGAGCTGTCAACTGATCACCACCTGGTGGTGAGTTGGATCAGATGGCGGGGGAGTCGGCTAGAAAGACCTGGCAAGCCCAAATGTGTAGTGAGGGTGAACTGGGAACGTCTGGCGGAGGATCCTGTCCGGGAGGTCTTCAACTCCCACCTCCGGAAGAACTTCTCACAAATCCCGAGGGAGGCTGGGGACATGGAATACGAGTGGACCATGTTCAAAGCCTCTATTGTAGACGCGGCTGCTCGGAGCTGTGGCCGGAAGGTCATCGGTGCCTGTCGTGGCGGCCTTTCGGGCCTGGCTGGTCCAGGGGTCTCCTGAAGCAGCTGACGGGTACCGGCAGGCCAGAAGGGCTGCAGCTGCGATGGTCGCGGATGCTAAAACTCAGGCATGGGAGGAGTTCGGGGAGGCCATGGAGAAGGACTTTCGGTTGGCCTCAAGGAAGTTCTGGCAAACCATCCGACGGCTCAGGAAGGGAAAGCAGGGGCTTCCCCAGGCTGTTCTCAGCAGGGAGGGGGAACTGCTGACCCGGACTGGGGACATCGTCGGGCGGTGGAAAGAGCACTTTAAGGAACTCCTAAACCCGGCCAACATGTCCCCCGGAGAGGGGGCAGCGCCGGAAGACTTTGGGGTGGTTTCTCCCATATCCCTGGCAGAGGTCGCTAAGGTAGTCAAAAAGCTCCTTGGTGGCAAGGCGCCAGGGGTGGACGAGATCCGCCCTGAGATGCTGAAAGCGCTGGACATTGTTGGGCTGTCTTGGTTGACACGCCTTTTCAGTGTCGCGTGGGGGTCGGGAACAGTGCCCATGGACTGGCAGACCGGGGTGGTGGTTCCCATCTTCAAGAAGGGGGACCGGAGAGTGTGCTCAAACTATCGTGGCATCACACTGCTCAGCCTCCCGGGAAAAGCTTATGCCAGGGTGCTGGAAAGGAGGCTCCGACCGCTTGTCGAACCTCAGATTCAAGACGAGCAGTGCGGATTCCGTCCCGGTCGTGGAACAGTGGACCAGCTCTTTATCCTTGCAAGACTACTGGAGGGGTCCTGGGAGTTTGCCCAACCAGTCTACATGTGCTTTGTAGACTTGGAGAAGGCTTTCGACCGGGTCCCTCGGGGGTTTTTGTGGGGGGTGCTGCGGGAGTATGGGGTGCCGGACCCGTTGGCACGGGCTATCCGGTCTCTGTACGCCTGCAGTAGGAGCTGTGTCCGTATCCTCGGTAGTAAGTCAGACACGTTCCCGGTGGGTGTTGGCCTCCGCCAGGGCTGCCCTTTATCACCGGTCCTGTTCGTGACCTTCATGGACAGGATATCTAGGCACAGCCAGGGGGCGGAGAGGATCCGGTTCGGGAGTCTCGGGATCGCCTCTCTGCTGTTCGCGGATGATGTGGTCCTGTTTGCCTCCTCGGACTGTGACCTCCAGCATTCACTGGGGCGTTTTGCAGCCGAGTGTGAAGCGGCAGGGGTGAGAGTTAGCGCCTCCAAATCTGAGGCCATGGTGCTCTGCCAGAAACCGGTGGATTGCTCCCTCCAGGTGGGGACAAACTGCCTACCCCAAGCGAAGGAGTTCAAGTATCTCGGGGTCTTGTTCACGAGTGAGGGTAAGGTGGAGCGGGAGATCGACAGACGGATCGGTGCGGCTGCAGCAATAAAACAGGCGCTGTACCGGTCCGTCTTGGTGAAGAGGAGCTGAGCCGGAAGGCAAAGCTCTCCATTTACTGGTCGGTCTATGTTCCAATCCTCACCTATGGTCACGAACTCTGGGTCGTGACCGAAAGAACGAGATCTCGGGTACAAGCGGCCGAAATGAGCTTCCTCCGCAGGGTGGCCGGGCTCAGCCTTAGAGATAGGGTAAGGAGCTCGGACATCAGGAGGGAGCTTGGAGTCGAGCCGCTGCTCCTTCGTGTTGAAAGGAGTCAGCTGAGGTGGTTCAGCATCTAGTCAGGATGCCTCCTGGACGCCTCCCATTAGAGGTTTTCCAGGCACGGCCAACTGGTAGGAGACCCCGGGGAAGACCGAGGACACGCTGGAGGGATTATATCTCCCGGCTGGCCTTGGAACGCCTCGGGATCCCAGAATCAGCTGGAAAGTGTTGCGGGTGAGAGGGAAGCCTGGGTCGGCCTGCTGAACCTGCTGCCACAGCGACCCGACCCCGGATAAGCGACTGATAATGGATGGATGGATGGATATATATATATATATATATATATATATATATATATATATATATATATATATATATATATATATATATATATATATATATATATATATATGTTCAAGGTGTGTATAACTATTTAAATAGAAATATTTATCTGCTGTAATGATGTCACATCACCACCTGCTGTTGAGCTGTTGAGGTCACACATCCAGCAAACACACACATATATATATATATATACACAGAGGGAGGCGTGAGGATGATGATGGATATTTGTCACCACACTTCTCACCTCTGCCGTATAAAGAAGGACACATTTTTAAATGAGACTCTGATGCTCGTTGAAATCATGTTTCTGTGTTTATTATCTGAGAGAAAGTCTTTTTTTAGAATGCTTTCTCATATGAGCTCTGAGTTCTTTGAAATGGTTTCTGTTGCTGACTGCTGTGCTGCAGAGATCACCTGGAAATAAAGCATAGACTTTTATACAACCAGAGGAGTCGCCCCCTGGTGGTCAGGAGAGAGAATGCTGGAATAGAGGGATGGAGTCATATATAATTATATATTATTATATAATATATGATAAATACATGGTAATCTTTCCGTGGTCTTTTCCTGTTAACGAGGAACGAAGGCAGTTCTGTGTTTCATTTTCCCCCAAACTTTTTTCTTTTATTTCAATTTAACAGGTGGCGTTGTGAAGGATCAGCACTGTTGCTATGGTTACCTGCATTGTGCCACGAGTTAGAACAGTTTAATCTGAAGTACGTGAATAAAACCAGTTTGGCCCGATATTCTAAAATAATCTCCCAGCATGCAACGTGATAACACCTTGGAACCGAAGCCCAGACGAAACGGTAAATAAGGACGAGGAAGTCTGGAAGTCTGTAACGGAAGGAGAAATACATAATAAATAAGCAGTATATAAATAGCAAATGAAAGTGATTCACAAGCCTGCAGCCACAGCGACCTCTCAGTGGCTTCATTTAGGTTCCGTCGAGCACCAGAGGAGAACCAGACCTGATCCAGGAGGGACCCGAGGATCATAAGTCCTGATAGAACTGTTGTGTCCCTGAAGAGACCTGGATAGATGAACGCCTCCTGACTGAGTCCCTGGTCTCTCCATAGGAGCTCTCTGCACTGTAAAGGTTCCTCCTTTCAGACGGTGCCTGAAGACACTCATGAACAATAGTGTCATAGTAAAAGAAAGGAACAAGAGTGAGAGAGAAGAAGAGTGAGAGAGAAGTGAGAGAGAAGTAATGAGGCCGATCACTGCGTCGTCTCCATGATGTCTGTCACATACAGACGTTAGGAATTAGTTCATAATCATATTAACCAACAGTTCAGGCTGATTCGTATATTTTATGTCCTCCAGAGAGGATATGTTTATTATCATTGTGTTGACTTTGCGAATCATCTCCCTCTTGAACAAGTAGGTCAACTAAACAGAATTCCAAACTTCCGGAGCATGAAGGTTTTCTTCACTCCCTTGAAACTCGATCCGGAGAAAAAGGTTTTGTGTATTTGAGAAAAAAGTACCTCAAGGGTACCTTCGCAGCTGCAGGGACAGTTGATTATCCGCAGAGTATTGAATCAATCTGTCTTTGAAAATCAATAAAGTCGCTTGCACGGCAGGTATATTCAGGGTCCTGAGGGGCAGGGAATGCTGCGCTTCAAACCTCGCTCACAAAGAAAGAGGAGCGCTGCTGTGGAATCCACGGCGTTCCCGAGGGTCCGAGACCTTAAGAGCGCCGGGCTTCTCCCAGACGGTCCTTCAGAGCAGAAACAAAGAGCTCAACCGGTGGAGATGCTCACAGAGGGATGCTCGCTTTGCTGAGGAGAGAAGACTTCCAAGCGGAGCAAAAATGAGACGCGTCTGTCGCACTATACATATCACAGATGCTAATGAGCGACTCTAGGGCGAGTCTACAGGTCACATGTAGGGCGAGTCTACAGGTCACATGTAGGGCGAGTCTACAGGTCACATGTAGGGCGAGTCTACAGGTCACATGTAGGGCGAGTCATGTAGGACAGGATGTCATGTGTACAGATTGTAAACCCCCCGAGGCAAACTTGTATTTGTGATGTTGGGCTATATAAAATAAATTGAATTGAATTGAATTGAGTCGTGTGATTCACATCTCAGTCGCCTTAGATTGATGAATAACAATAACTGATGACGGTCAAAACCAAAATGTCCTTTAATTAAAATGTTTGAATATGAAATGCTGATTGATATTCACACTGAGCAGTGAGAAGCTCGGCTGTGACATCACCATGATGTTCAAGGTGAAGGAACCTCTGTCAACGTTGAAGATATGGGTGAACCCAACACAGTTAATGAGCTATATATATATATATATATATATATATATATATATATATATA
>NC_136603.1:1034391-1056891 GCF_910589615.1 Taurulus bubalis | reverse complement strand
CAGACCAGAGACAAGTCCTTTATCAGCACTAAGGTCTAACAAGACCAGAACAGAGACAAGTCCTTTATCAGCACTAAGGTCTAACAAGACCAGAACAGAGACAAGTCCTTTATCAGCACTAAGGTCTAACAAGACCAGACCAGAGACAAGTCCTTTATCAGCACTAAGGTCTAACAAGACCAGACCAGAGACAAGTCCTTTATCAGCACTAAGGTCTAACAAGACCAGAGACAAGTCCTTTATCAGCACTAAGGTCTAACAAGACCAGACCAGAGACAAGTCCTTTATCAGCACTAAGGTCTAACAAGACCAGACCAGAGACAAGTCCTTTATCAGCACTAAGGTCTAACAAGACCAGACCAGAGACAAGTCCTTTATCAGCACTAAGGTCTAACAAGACCAGAGACAAGTCCTTTATCAGCACTAAGGTCTAACAAGACCAGAACAGAGACAAGTCCTTTATCAGCACTAAGGTCTAACAAGACCAGACCAGAGACAAGTCCTTTATCAGCACTAAGGTCTAACAAGACCAGACCAGAGACAAGTCCTTTATCAGCACTAAGGTCTAACAAGACCAGACCAGAGACAAGTCCTTTATCAGCACTAAGGTCTAACAAGACCAGAGACAAGTCCTTTATCAGCACTAAGGTCTAACAAGACCAGACCAGAGACAAGTCCTTTATCAGCACTAAGGTCTAACAAGACCAGACCAGAGACAAGTCCTTTATCAGCACTAAGGTCTAACAAGACCAGAACAGAGACAAGTCCTTTATCAGCACTAAGGTCTAACAAGACCAGAGACAAGTCCTTTATCAGCACTAAGGTCTAACAAGACCAGAACAGAGACAAGTCCTTTATCAGCACTAAGGTCTAACAAGACCAGAACAGAGACAAGTCCTTTATCAGCACTAAGGTCTAACAAGACCAGAGACAAGTCCTTTATCAGCACTAAGGTCTAACAAGACCAGACCAGAGACAAGTCCTTTATCAGCACTAAGGTCTAACAAGACCAGTACAGAGACAAGTCCTTTATCAGCACTAAGGTCTAACAAGACCAGAGACAAGTCCTTTATCAGCACTAAGGTCTAACAAGACCAGACCAGAGACAAGTCCTTTATCAGCACTAAGGTCTAACAAGACCAGTACAGAGACAAGTCCTTTATCAGCACTAAGGTCTAACAAGACCAGAGACAAGTCCTTTATCTGCACTAAGGTCTAACAAGACCAGACCAGAGACAAGTCCTTTATCAGCACTAAGGTCTAACAAGACCAGAACAGAGACAAGTCCTTTATCAGCACTAAGGTCTAACAAGACCAGAACAGAGACAAGTCCTTTATCAGCACTAAGGTCTAACAAGACCAGACCAGAGACAAGTCCTTTATCAGCACTAAGGTCTAACAAGACCAGACCAGAGACAAGTCCTTTATCAGCACTAAGGTCTAACAAGACCAGAGACAAGTCCTTTATCAGCACTAAGGTCTAACAAGACCAGACCAGAGACAAGTCCTTTATCAGCACTAAGGTCTAACAAGACCAGACCAGAGACAAGTCCTTTATCAGCACTAAGGTCTAACAAGACCAGACCAGAGACAAGTCCTTTATCAGCACTAAGGTCTAACAAGACCAGAGACAAGTCCTTTATCAGCACTAAGGTCTAACAAGACCAGAACAGAGACAAGTCCTTTATCAGCACTAAGGTCTAACAAGACCAGACCAGAGACAAGTCCTTTATCAGCACTAAGGTCTAACAAGACCAGAGACAAGTCCTTTATCAGCACTAAGGTCTAACAAGACCAGACCAGAGACAAGTCCTTTATCAGCACTAAGGTCTAACAAGACAAGAACAGAGACAAGTCCCCTATCTGATGCAACTAGAAGGTCATTAGTAATTATCACTAGTGTCTCTGTGCTATGATGTTTTCTAAATCCTGACTGAAACTTCTCAAATAAACTATTGTTATGTAAAAAGTCACACAACTGGTTTGCGACTACCTTCTCCAGTATCTTAGAGAGGAAGGGAAGGTTAGAGATAGGTCTGTAGTTAGCCAACACCTCTGGATCCAGAGTGGGCTTCTTAAGAAGAGGTTTAATTACAGCTACTTTAAAGACTGTGGTACATGACCCGTTAGTAAAGACCCATTGATAACATCTAGTAGAGAGGCACTAACTAAAGGTAAAACTTCATACAAACATAACTTACATCCATGAAGTTAAAAATGTCCTTTCTTTAACTAAACGTAATCTTCAGTCACAAAGACCTGTGTTTCTTAAAGAAAGTGTAGAAAATGTCCTGTTAGTTAAAGTAAGCTAATATTATAATGTTTGTTAAAAGGTCACATCTGAATCCAGAAGATCCTCTGAACTCATATTTATGTTTAATAGAAAATGTTTCCTTGTTGAAGGAGAACTATGTATTTGTTTCTGTTCATTTAAATGTGTTTCCACAAATAATATCTGATCATTAATATTGATCTTTAAGAACACACACATACAGACACACACAGACACACACAAATACAGATACACAGATATATTCATGGAGGAACACACACACACACACACACACACACACACACACATAGAGGAACACACAGATCAAAACATATTTCCAGATCTAAATATCTTCATGATTAGTGTTAATGTAGTATAATAATGTGTTAATGAAGTATAATAATGTATTTACACGTGTTAGGAAGTAAAAACAAGAATCAACCTTTTATTAAATAAACTATTAATATTGTAGTTATGGATGTTGTGATGAACTGTTTATATAAATCACTGTTTCATGAGCATAATAATTACATTCAGAGCGTACGGAGGTCCCATTGAGTTACAATGAGGTGCGTTCAAGCTCCATTCAGTTAAAATTAGTACTGGACGAACATTAAATGAAAACGCTCTCATGATGCGTTCACATGTAATCAGATCATAATTCACCTCTAAAATCTACTTTATATTCATATAAAAAACATCTCCTTCAAACTACTGGATGTAATCTAGTTCATCACCAAAATACATTTTACTGTAAACAAATCAACACAGCAGATTATTGTGATATGTTGAGAAAAGCTCATTGATGAGGACATCGTCATGTTGAGCTACACATTTAAACCTCAACACATCTGATGGATTATAAATGATTCTGATCTTCATCTGTTGTTCTTTATTCAGGTTGAGTCAATGCAGCTTGTCAGAGATCAGCTGTTCTTCTCTGATATCAGCTCTGAAGTCAAACCCCTCCAGTCTGAGAGAACTGGATCTGATAGGCAACAACCTGCAGGATTCAGATGTGAAGCTGCTGTCTGCTGGACTGGAGAGTCCTCACTGGAGACTGGAGACTCTGAGGTCAGTAGAGGGTTGGAGTCGGTCCATGCTGGTTCCAGCAGGATTGAACTAAACACAGATTCAGTATTTCCTGTAAACCTGAAGACGACTCTTGTTGTGTTCAAGTGTGCAGGAAATCACGCTGTGGTCATGTTCAATTTAATTGATATTTAAAG
Source organism: Taurulus bubalis (assembly GCF_910589615.1). NCBI lineage: Eukaryota > Metazoa > Chordata > Actinopteri > Perciformes > Cottidae > Taurulus > Taurulus bubalis. Next base: position 1,053,390 of record NC_136603.1, on the reverse strand, counting down.
AATTTTGGACGATGCCAAATGATGCATTCGTAATTTGTTTGTTCAAATATTTGGTCGTAAACTAAAAGTATTGGACAAACTGAAATGTTGAGCTGATGAAAAGTCAGAGGATCACCAGAGCTCTGCCGGTTCATCCTGAGGGGAACTTGAACGATGAACCACCGAACAGACCGCCTGAAGGTCACCGAGGTCACGACGTTAACGAGCAGCCTTAAAATCATTTCAAATGAAACAAACAATGGCAGGAGCTGAGGTTCCGCCCAATTCAATTAACCAAATCCAATAGAAATCCAATTATGGCTCTGTGAGCTCTGATCCCGGTTGTCGGCGTTCCCGATGCCGTTTGTTTCGACCCCCAGTGTCTCTGGTACTTTGAGGAGAAGTTTTACTAACTTTGACCAGGAGAAGGTGCAGTTAGACCTGGGAGCAGTGAGACCTGGGCATGCCGTTGCCGTTATCGTCCCCCGATGTCGCTGGTGGACTTGTTGACACTAACTGGGTTATGGTGAACACCAGAAGACTCTCTTCAATAATCAGTTGGTTTTACGTCACTAGCATGCTGCGAACATAATATAGCTTTCCAAAGGGTCTGCAGACGTTCTGCTTTAGGTGGTCATTCAAGTCATCCAAGGCAATGTTCCCTGCAATGTGTCAAGCAGCTTTGACCTTACTTTGAGCTCCCGTTACGTCACCGGGTCGCGGAGCCTCGTGAGGAGAGAAACGCTCCTTCAGGGCTGTTCTCCGGTCAGCTTCCGCCTTCAGACACGTCACAGCAGCTCGTCTGTCTCACGTAAAACTGATCTGAGTTCAGTACGGCTGATTCCGTCAAAACAGACAGGAAGTACCACACTGTACAAAATACAGTGTTATACTACTAATGCCACACTGTAAAAAATACTGTTACTGTAAAAAGTAATGTTATAGTACTAATGCCACACTGTAAACAATACTGTGTTATAGTACTAGTACCACACTTTAAAAAATACTATAGTAAAAGTACTAATGCCACACTGTAAAAAATTGTACAGTAAAAGTACTAATACCACACTGTAAAAGATACCGTTATACTAAAAGTACTAATACCACACAGTGTAAATACTCTGTTCGTAAAGGTATGACTTAGAAGTACGCTAGAAGTATAATGTGGCAATAAAATCAAATAAAATACTCTACTACTACAAGAACTTCAAAACTGTAGTAAAGTAGGGTGCAGTACTTTACAGTACAGATTACATTCCAACGCTGCAGACAGATGAAAGTGAATGAGAAAGAAAAATAAAACATGAATTATTCAATTGTTTATAAGCCACTAATAATACATATAAACTTACATTCATTTACCGTTTTTCGGTTCAAATCAGCAGATTTGTGTATTTCCTGAAGCGTGTGTTTCTGAAAGTCCAAAATAACACTGACGTGGTAACCACAGACTGTATATTCAGAGCTGCGTCATTTTGAGTTATGACGTTTTTTTTACATCACAATTATGTTATTGTTCATATCAAAAGTTTAAGTTTTAAATCCTTACACAACATGGCAGACTCGATAATTTAAATGATTTACTTAATAAACCTGGTCTGGAGCAGAAACCTGTATATGGAGACTTTGTAAACCTGGTCTGGATCAACAGAGACTCTGAAGTCTGTTTAAAACCTGTATTTCTCTGAAGGTCTTTTCTAAATGTAGCTGTGAAGCTGCTGTTGCGCCGTCTGTCCACATGGTGGCGATGTTCTCCAACAGAAGAAACTGAAGCAGCTGATGAAGAAGACATAGGCCGTTTCTCAATCAGCGTTCTTCTCTGGACTCGTGAAACGTCATCAGTCGCGGCCCAAGTACTGGTCCAATTCAAAAGTCCGCTTCTCGCCAAGAACGGTGTAAATGCCCGGATGTGACTTGATCCGCCCATTTTACCCAGGATGCATCAGAGCAGACTTGAGCGTACTTGAGAGAGCCAATATCCCAGAATGCATTTCGGACCAGCAAACGGGGAACAATGGCGGATGAGAAAACTCATAACTGAAAGTTGACATTCTCTGAATACTACCGTTGTTGAGTCACAAAATGTAATTTTAGGATGTTTTCAGGCCAGAAGTTATTTGTTTAAGCATCAAATCTGTGGTCGCTTTCTCAAGAATCGGCCGACTTAAAAAGATGCGCCGACGGGTTGAGGTCCTGCTCGCGGACCGTGAGCCCCGCAGCACCGGGCCGTCAGCGCTCTGCTGCCCGCCGACAGCAGCCGGATCTCGGCTGGACTTTAAGAAATGATCCGCTGGCTCCGATGTCTTCGTATCGATTAAACATGAGATATAATTCTGTTTCGAGGATTTAATAAGCAATCATTATTATTTATTCACAGTCACATTAAATCAGTTTGACTGAGGGAAAGGTTAAGGTTTATAACTTAAGATTTAATTTAACTTTTACTTTGAACTACAGCGGTGTCTTAGTACTTTTGACCGAATTGTTTGCAATTATATGTGTATATATATAAGTATATATAATACATATTTATACACATATAATATATACAATTATATGTGTATCTATATAAATATATAAGTATATATAAAACACATATATAAACATATTATATCTACATTTATATGTGTGTCTAAGTATTTATATAAAATACATATTTATAAACACAAAATATATACAATGAGATGTGTATCTCTGTATGTGTGTGTTTATATATACATATATGATAAATATTTATAAACACAATAATATATATATATATACACACACACACAATGGTATGTGTATGTCTGTGAAACCAGTACAAAAAGAGCAGGGTTGTCATATTTTGTTTGACTGTAAAAATACTTTACAGTGAAGAATCAGAGTAACCATGACAACAACAGCTGAGGTGGTGACGTCATCAAGTCAGCTGCTGTTCCAACTGCAGAAAGACCGTCCTGCGTTCTCCTGTCTTTGAGAGTCTGGACTCCAAGTCCAGACTCTCAAAGACAGACTCCAAAAGTCCGTACTTGTGAACTTAGGTATTGAGAAACGGCCATAGTTCCCCCAGGTAAGTGAGTCAGTTCTTTCAGTGGTTTACCAGCATCCCATCAGCTGGTCTCTGCTCACTGCTGAAGAGTGCAGGATGAAACACGTCACGTCTACAATCAGTCACTTTCTGGAGGAGCTTTGGTGACTCAAGTCAGAAACAAACATTATTGCTGGGTACATTTGTCAACAACTGCTGCTTCGTGAAGAAAATCAGTCTTCACTATAAAACAATCATCATAATACTAATGAATCCTTGATTTACTTGTGGGAACACAGAAAACCCCTGAAACGACATCTAGGACGTTGATGAGGTCACCAGATGTCATTCAATCTGTCCATTAATTTAAGAGGAAACCAAAAGTCTGGTCACAGCAACAGATAAAGTGGTGACATGTTGGGATTCAATGAATATTCTGATAATACTACTGTTAGTAAGCAGTATTACAATCTGATCTGACCTGGGTAATAATACTCTAGATCCATTGCCTCTCCCTAAGGGGTTTCTCAGTGGAGGCCTGTACGGCTTCAGGGCCTTCGTCGCTCACCCCCTTCTGGGGACCGGATAAGGTGGGCCTGGGTTGAGTTGTGCGGTTAAGTTCCAAAGTTCAAATGAACATGACCCACACCTCCACACGAGCCTGCAGGAAGGGGACGCCTTCAAGGTGTTGTGTTCAAGGTGTTGCATCACAGGAAGCGGACGCCTTCAAGGTGCTGCATCCTGTTATTAGCTGGAGGGTACACGACCTCAGAACCACCCGGAACACAGCAACACTGTTATGGATAGTTCTGCCTCATCTTCAGCATTCTCTTTAGAAGTGGAATCTGAAATGTTGGCATTGACCAATGAATGTTTGAACGATGATGAACGATTCCAAACATTACTACCTCACATGGGGAGCCATTGTGTTGGAGTTTGAGCTGGTTGTTAAGAAATGACAAAGATAATAAATATTATCAATAGAATGAATATGAATAAAACATGAGGCTTCAATAATAATACTAATATTGCAAAATGATCCAGAAGTTTAAAAAGCACTTAAAATGTCGACCAAAAGTAATTATTATCAAAATAATATGATATAATTCAGCGGTCCACAACCTTTTTTGTGCCACGGACCGGTTTCGCCTAAGACAATATTTTCATGGACCGGCCTTCAGGGTGTGGGCGATAAATATTAAGTAATAAATATGACGCAACGAACATGACCTAACAAATATGAACTAACAAATATGAACTAACAAATATGAACTAACAAATATGACCTAATAAAATGATACGACCGGCATAAAGACAATTATAAAGTGTATAAAAATACAACTCACCATTACGTCGAATTAGTTAGAGCCCTAAGCTTGTTTCTCTGCAACGAGCCGGTCCCATCTCAGGGTTCTTTAGTCCAGTCTACTCCTTAACTTAAACCTTTAGTCCAGTCTACTCCTTAACTTAAACCTTTAGTCCAGTCTACTGCTTAACTTAAACCTTTAGTCCAGTCTACTCCTTAACTTAAACCTTTAGTCCAGTCTCCTCCTTAACTTAAACCTTTAGTCCAGTCTACTCCTTAACTTAAACCTTTAGTCCAGTCTACTCCTTAACTTAAACCTTTAGTCCAGTCTACTCATTAACTTAAACCTTTAGTCCAGTCTACTCCTTAACTTAAACCTTTAGTCCAGTCTACTGCTTAACTTAAACCTTTAGTCCAGTCTACTCCTTAACTTAAACCTTTAGTCCAGTCTACTGCTTAACTTAAACCTTTAGTCCAGTCTACTCCTTAACTTAAACCTTTAGTCCGTCTGTCTTCAGTCTGTCTGTCTGTCTTCAGTCTGTCTGTCTTCAGCCTGTCTGTCTGTCTTCAGCCTGTCTGTCTTCAGCCTGTCTGTCTGTCTTCAGCCTGTCTGTCTGTCTTCAATCTGTCTGTCTTCAGTCTGTCTGTCTGTCTTCAGTCTGTCTGTCTTCAGCCTGCCTGTCTGTCTGTCTTCAGCCTGCCTGTCTTCAGCCTGTCTGTCTGTCTTCAGCCTGCCTGTCTCTCTGTCTGTCTGTCTGTCTTCAGTCTGTCTGTCTTCAGTCTGTCTGTCTGTCTTTAGTCTGTCTGTCTTCAGCCTGTCTGTCTGTCTTCAGTCTGTCTGTCTTCAGTCTGTCTGTCTGTCTTTAGTCTGTCTGTCTTCAGCCTGTCTGTCTGTCTTCAGTCTGTCTGTCTTTAGTCTGTCTGTCTGTCTTCAGCCTGTCTGTCTTCAGCCTGTCTGTCTGTCTTCAGCCTGTCTGTCTTCAGCCTGTCTGTCTGTCTTCAGTCTGTCTGTCTTCAGTCTGTCTGTCTTCAGCCTGTCTGTCTGTCTTCAGTCTGTCTGTCTTCAGCCTGTCTGTCTGTCTTCAGTCTGTCTGTCTTCAGCCTGCCTGTCTGTCTGTCTTCAGCCTGCCTGTCTTCAGCCTGTCTGTCTGTCTTCAGCCTGTCTGTCTGTCTTCAATCTGTCTGTCTTCAGTCTGTCTGTCTGTCTTCAGTCTGTCTGTCTTCAGCCTGTCTGTCTTCAGCCTGCCTGTCTGTCTGTCTTCAGCCTGCCTGTCTTCAGCCTGTCTGTCTGTCTTCAGCCTGTCTGTCTGTCTTCAATCTGTCTGTCTTCAGCCTGTCTGTCTGTCTTCAGCCTGCCTGTCTTCAGCCTGTCTGTCTTCAGCCTGTCTGTCTTCAGTCTGTCTGTCTTCAGCCTGCCTGTTTCTCTGTCTGTCTGTCTTCAGTCTGTCTGTCTTCAGTCTGTCTGTCTTTAGTCTGTCTGTCTTCAGTCTGTCTGTCTGTCTTCAGCCTGTCTGTCTTCAGCCTGTCTGTCTGTCGTCAGTCTGTCTGTCTGTCTTCAGCCTGTCTGTCTTCAGCCTGTCTGTCTGTCGTCAGTCTGTCTGTCTGTCGTCAGTCTGTCTGTCTGTCTTCAGTCTGTCTGTCTTCAGTCTGTCTGTCTGTCGTCAGTCTGTCTGTCTGTCTTCAGCCTGCCTGTCTCTCTGTCTGTCTGTCTTCAGTCTGTCTGTCTTCAGTCTGCCTGTCTTCAGCCTGTCTGTCTGTCTTCAGTCTGTCTGTCTTCAATCTGTCTGTCTTCAATATGTCTGTCTTCAATCTGTCTGTCTTCAATATGTCTGTCTTAAGTCTGTTGTCACTCTGTCTGTCTGTCTTCAGCCTGTCTGTCTTCAGCCTGTCTGTCTGTCGTCAGTCTGTCTGTCTGTCGTCAGTCTGTCTGTCTGTCTTCAGCCTGTCTGTCTTCAGCCTGTCTGTCTGTCTTCAGTCTGTCTGTCTGTCGTCAGTCTGTCTGTCTGTCTTCAGCCTGTCTGTCTGTCTTCAGTCTGTCTGTCTTCAGTCTGTCTGTCTCTCTGTCTGTCTGTCTTCAGTCTGTCTGTCTTCAGTCTGTCTGTCTGTCGTCAGTCTGTCTGTCTGTCTTCAGCCTGCCTGTCTCTCTGTCTGTCTGTCTTCAGTCTGTCTGTCTTCAGTCTGCCTGTCTTCAGCCTGTCTGTCTGTCTTCAGTCTGTCTGTCTTCAATCTGTCTGTCTTCAATATGTCTGTCTTCAATCTGTCTGTCTTCAATATGTCTGTCTTAAGTCTGTTGTCACTCTGTCTGTCTGTCTTCAGCCCGTCTGTCTTCAGCCTGTCTGTCTTCAGCCCGTCTGTCTTCAGTCTGTCTGTCTTCAGCCTGTCTGTCTTTAGCCTGTCTGTCTTCAGCCTGTCTGTCTTCAGCCCTGTGGCCCTGTGTGCTCCTCCATGGACGGGGTCTCCGAGGCCCAGCAGCAGGGGGCTCAGGTGCTCAGGGGCTCCACCTTCACCATCTGCTGCTCCATCCAGCCACAGTACCCAGGAGGCTCCTTCCAGCTCTCCTTCAGCTCCTCCAACACGGCTCACAACTACACCCAGCCAGCTGTCAATCACTCTGCCCACTTCCTGTTTCCTGCTGCAGAGCCCGCCCACCAAGGAAGCTACAGCTGTGTTTATCACGTCTCTGTTTCCTCTCATAACTTCTCCTCTGAGAGCCGTCTGCTCTCCCTCACTGTCCCAGGTAAGCTACCTGTCTCCTTGCTGATTGGCCCAAAGGGACTGGACATGATCAGCTGACCACAGAGTCCATGTTGTTGTTTGTGGATGACCATGTGACTCCTTCATCGTGTGAACACCTCATGTGGTAACCAGACCTAAACAACGTCTCACAGCTGACTATGTGCTGTAGCATTTAAGGGCTCTTAAGGGGTTTCTGCACAGATAATACTATATATATATATATATATATATATATATATATATATATATATATATATATATATATATGGTTGATATATATATATCATCCAGGTCGTCATTTAATTTGTACCTTTGATGCAAATCAATGGAGGTTCTGCTTTGGATGTAAATTAAGAAAAGCAATATGATTTTTAATTGTTTTTGTTGACAATTTAAGAAGTGAAAGCCCCACAAGAGCATGAAAAACTTCCGTGCACTTCCACCTTAATATAACAATTAAAGCTCTTGAAAGGCATAAAATAGAGAGTTACGGTGTTTTCATGGAGGTTTTGAGGGGATGAATAGATTAATAATAGATTCATTTGTAAACAAGTGTTTATAGTTTTCTTCTATAAGTCTCTGGTTCACACAGCGAACATGAAGTAGACATGAGAGGAACACGTAATGTAGGCTTCAGGTTCAGTGGGAGCTGTGGGACTCGTGATGTCATGTGATGTGATGATGTCATTTGGTGTGATGATGTCATGTGATGTGATGATGTCATGTGTTGATGTCATGTCATGTGATGATGTCATGTGATGATGTCATGTGCTCCATCAGATCCAACCCCTCTCCTCATCAGAGCTGTCGTCCTGCCGCTGACTCTGCTGCTGGTGAACACTGCCCTCTACTGCTTCTGGAAGGTATGACACCCAGTTGTTGAGCCCAGCGGCTGGAATGAAGCTCTCGTGTGTGTTTGTGAACTGAAGACAGGACTGTGCTGTCATGTCTCTCCAGGCCACCAGGGGGCAGAAGCCGGGCAGACGGGAGGACATTGAGCTGGATTATTATAACCTGGGTGTTCCTGATGCAGAAGAAAGAGTTGAGGGAGCAGTAGCTCCTCCAAACAGCTCCTCTCCATCCATTCATACCACGACCACCAGCAGCTCACTTTCATACGCATTGAAACCAGAAGGAATATGATATCACACCATTACTTCCATCTGACTTCCTGTCTGTAGCTCTCAGCTCCAAGCCCATTGGTTCCTGCTGGAGACGAGAACCTTTAACAACACCTCAGACATGAAGCTTCATTTAACCTTCCTCTTGTGTTAGCTTTCTGTTAGCATCTCTTGTGTTAGCTTCCTGTTAGCATCTCTTGTGTTAACGGGTCGGTTTTGACCCATGTCTTAAATCAGCTGTAAAATACACTAAAAACTATTATCTATCATCCAATGTGTTTCTCATCTCTTGGTGACCTTGTTAGGCTTCCTTATCCATGAACATATTGTTTATGTTTTAATAGTTTTGTTGTGGGCCTCTGGGCCTTATCTTTGTCAGGATACCTCCATTAACTATAATTACATCTATGGTTTTACGGGTCAATTTCGACCCATGTATATTTACTTTAAGAAAAAGGCTAAAAAAAGTATTTTTTTCAGCAATATAACTTTAATACAAACACAACATGAAAAGCAGAACAAGTCATAACACAAAATATAGATTTACAAGGTCAAAATTCAGGATTTTGCTTATTTTTTATAATTAAGAACTTTGCTTATTTCATAATGCATTTTTGCTTAATTCTGTAATTAAGGAAATTACTTATTTGATCAGATTTTTAGTTATTATTGTACTTCATGAATTTACTTAATTTTGTAATTAAGGAATTCAAAAAAATATACAATAAAAGATTTTGCTTAAATCATGACCATTTTGCTTTAATTTTGCATTTCATTAACCTTTTCATTAGCATGTTGCTTATGTAGTACTTTAGTACTTTGTTGAGGAGTGTTACAGACCCAGATGCAGTACGACAGATTCCAGAATGGCTTTAACAGACTTTACTGCAGGCAGGTTAAACACCAAAAACAGTCCAGGGTCGGTTTCAGGAGGGGGCTGAGGCAGGTCTTGGTCGGGACAGAATACTTTCTATCACTAAGGCTGAGCCCTACAGAGGAAACTCATCTCCTTACTCTATCATCATTTAGTCATCACCTCCAGTCTTACAAGCAATGGCACACATCTCTCTCTGACACAGGCTCCTCCCTCCTTCCCTCCTCCCTCCTCTCTCCTCCCTCCTTGCCTCACTACTAGTAAAGGTAGAAGCAGATGTCTGGTAAAGGTAGAAGCAGAGGTCTAGTAAAGGTAGAAGCAGAGGTGTCTAGTAAAGGTAGAAGCAGAGGTCTCTAGTAAAGGTAGAAGCAGAGGTCTCTAGTAAAGGTAGAAGCAGAGGTCTAGTAAAGGTAGAAGCAGAGGTCTCTAGTAAAGGTAGAAGCAGAGGTGTCTAGTAAAGGTAGAAGCAGAGGTCTTTAGTAAAGGTAGAAGCAGATGTCTCTAGTAAAGGTAGAAGCAGAGGTCTCTAGTAAAGGTAGAAGCAGAGGTGTCTAGTAAAGGTAGACGCAGAGGTCTCTAGTAAAGGTAGAAGCAGAGGTGTCTAGTAAAGGTAGAAGCAGAGGTCTCTAGTAAAGGTAGAAGCAGAGGTCTTTAGTAAAGGTAGAAGCAGAGGTCTCTAGTAAAGGTAGAAGCAGAGGTCTCTAGTAAAGGTAGAAGCAGAGGTCTCTAGTAAAGGTAGAAGCAGAGGTCTCTAGTAAAGGTAGAAGCAGAGGTCTCTAGTAAAGGTAGAAGCAGAGGTCTTTAGTAAAGGTAGAAGCAGAGGTCTAGTAAAGGTAGAAGCAGAGGTCTGGTAAAGGTAGAAGCAGAGGTCTCTAGTAAAGGTAGAAGCAGAGGTGTCTAGTAAAGGTAGAAGCAGAGTTGTCTAGTAAAGGTAGAAGCAGAGGTCTCTAGTAAAGGTAGAAGCAGAGGTCTTTAGTAAAGGTAGAAGCAGAGGTCTAGTAAAGGTAGAAGCAGAGGTCTCTAGTAAAGGTAGAAGCAGAGGTCTCTAGTAAAGGTAGAAGCAGAGGTGTCTAGTAAAGGTAGAAGCAGAGGTCTCTAGTAAAGGTAGAAGCAGAGGTCTTTAGTAAAGGTAGAAGCAGAGGTCTCTAGTAAAGGTAGAAGCAGAGGTGTCTAGTAAAGGTAGACGCAGAGGTCTCTAGTAAAGGTAGAAGCAGAGGTGTCTAGTAAAGGTAGAAGCAGAGGCGTCTAGTAAAGGTAGAAGCAGAGGTCTCTAGTAAAGGTAGAAGCAGAGGTCTCTAGTAAAGGTAGAAGCAGAGGTCTCTAGTAAAGGTAGAAGCAGAGGTCTAGTAAAGGTAGAAGCAGAGGTCTCTAGTAAAGGTAGAAGCAGAGGTCTAGTAAAGGTAGAAGCAGAGGTCTCTAGTAAAGGTAGAAGCAGAGGTCTCTAGTAAAGGTAGAAGCAGAGGTCTCTAGTAAAGGTAGAAGCAGAGGTCTCTAGTAAAGGTAGAAGCAGAGGTCTCTAGTAAAGGTAGAAGCAGAGGTCTCTAGTAAAGGTAGAAGCAGAGGTCTTTAGTAAAGGTAGAAGCAGAGGTCTAGTAAAGGTAGAAGCAGAGGTCTCTAGTAAAGGTAGAAGCAGAGGTCTTTAGTAAAGGTAGAAGCAGAGGTCTAGTAAAGGTAGAAGCAGAGGTCTCTAGTAAAGGTAGAAGCAGAGGTCTAGTAAAGGTAGAAGCAGAGGTCTCTAGTAAAGGTAGAAGCAGAGGTCTGGTAAAGGTAGAAGCAGAGGTCTCTAGTAAAGGTAGAAGCAGAGGTGTCTAGTAAAGGTAGAAGCAGAGGTGTCTAGTAAAGGTAGAAGCAGATGTCTCTAGTAAAGGTAGAAGCAGAGGTGTCTAGTAAAGGTAGAAGCAGAGGTCTTTAGTAAAGGTAGAAGCAGAGGTCTCTAGTAAAGGTAGAAGCAGAGGTGTCTAGTAAAGGTAGAAGCAGAGGTCTCTAGTAAAGGTAGAAGCAGAGGTCTCTAGTAAAGGTAGAAGCAGAGGTGTCTAGTAAAGGTAGAAGCAGAGGTCTCTAGTAAAGGTAGAAGCAGAGGTCTTTAGTAAAGGTAGAAGCAGAGGTCTAGTAAAGGTAGAAGCAGAGGTCTCTAGTAAAGGTAGAAGCAGAGGTCTAGTAAAGGTAGAAGCAGAGGTCTCTAGTAAAGGTAGAAGCAGAGGTCTCTAGTAAAGGTAGAAGCAGAGGTGTCTAGTAAAGGTAGAAGCAGAGGTCTCTAGTAAAGGTAGAAGCAGAGGTCTTTAGTAAAGGTAGAAGCAGAGGTCTCTAGTAAAGGTAGAAGCAGAGGTCTCTAGTAAAGGTAGAAGCAGAGGTCTCTAGTAAAGGTAGAAGCAGAGGTCTCTAGTAAAGGTAGAAGCAGAGGTCTTTAGTAAAGGTAGAAGCAGAGGTCTAGTAAAGGTAGAAGCAGAGGTCTCTAGTAAAGGTAGAAGCAGAGGTCTCTAGTAAAGGTAGAAGCAGAGGTCTCTAGTAAAGGTAGAAGCAGAGGTCTCTAGTAAAGGTAGAAGCAGAGGTCTCTAGTAAAGGTAGAAGCAGAGGTCTCTAGTAAAGGTAGAAGCAGAGGTCTTTAGTAAAGGTAGAAGCAGAGGTCTAGTAAAGGTAGAAGCAGAGGTCTGGTAAAGGTAGAAGCAGAGGTCTCTAGTAAAGGTAGAAGCAGAGGTGTCTAGTAAAGGTAGAAGCAGAGGTGTCTAGTAAAGGTAGAAGCAGAGGTCTCTAGTAAAGGTAGAAGCAGAGGTCTTTAGTAAAGGTAGAAGCAGAGGTCTAGTAAAGGTAGAAGCAGAGGTCTCTAGTAAAGGTAGAAGCAGAGGTCTCTAGTAAAGGTAGAAGCAGAGGTGTCTAGTAAAGGTAGAAGCAGAGGTCTCTAGTAAAGGTAGAAGCAGAGGTCTTTAGTAAAGGTAGAAGCAGAGGTCTCTAGTAAAGGTAGAAGCAGAGGTGTCTAGTAAAGGTAGACGCAGAGGTCTCTAGTAAAGGTAGAAGCAGAGGCGTCTAGTAAAGGTAGAAGCAGAGGTCTCTAGTAAAGGTAGAAGCAGAGGTCTCTAGTAAAGGTAGAAGCAGAGGTCTCTAGTAAAGGTAGAAGCAGAGGTCTCTAGTAAAGGTAGAAGCAGAGGTCTAGTAAAGGTAGAAGCAGAGGTCTCTAGTAAAGGTAGAAGCAGAGGTCTAGTAAAGGTAGAAGCAGAGGTCTCTAGTAAAGGTAGAAGCAGAGGTGTCTAGTAAAGGTAGACGCAGAGGTCTCTAGTAAAGGTAGAAGCAGAGGCGTCTAGTAAAGGTTGAAGCAGAGGTCTCTAGTAAAGGTAGAAGCAGAGGTCTCTAGTAAAGGTAGAAGCAGAGGTCTCTAGTAAAGGTAGAAGCAGAGGTCTCTAGTAAAGGTAGAAGCAGAGGTCTAGTAAAGGTAGAAGCAGAGGTCTCTAGTAAAGGTAGAAGCAGAGGTCTAGTAAAGGTAGAAGCAGAGGTCTGGTAAAGGTAGAAGCAGAGGTCTCTAGTAAAGGTAGAAGCAGAGGTGTCTAGTAAAGGTAGAAGCAGAGGTGTCTAGTAAAGGTAGAAGCAGATGTCTCTAGTAAAGGTAGAAGCAGAGGTGTCTAGTAAAGGTAGAAGCAGAGGTCTCTAGTAAAGGTAGAAGCAGAGGTCTTTAGTAAAGGTAGAAGCAGAGGTGTCTAGTAAAGGTAGAAGCAGAGGTCTCTAGTAAAGGTAGAAGCAGAGGTCTCTAGTAAAGGTAGAAGCAGAGGTGTCTAGTAAAGGTAGAAGCAGAGGTCTCTAGTAAAGGTAGAAGCAGAGGTCTTTAGTAAAGGTAGAAGCAGAGGTCTAGTAAAGGTAGAAGCAGAGGTCTCTAGTAAAGGTAGAAGCAGAGGTCTAGTAAAGGTAGAAGCAGAGGTCTCTAGTAAAGGTAGAAGCAGAGGTCTCTAGTAAAGGTAGAAGCAGAGGTGTCTAGTAAAGGTAGAAGCAGAGGTCTCTAGTAAAGGTAGAAGCAGAGGTCTTTAGTAAAGGTAGAAGCAGAGGTCTCTAGTAAAGGTAGAAGCAGAGGTCTCTAGTAAAGGTAGAAGCAGAGGTCTCTAGTAAAGGTAGAAGCAGAGGTCTCTAGTAAAGGTAGAAGCAGAGGTCTCTAGTAAAGGTAGAAGCAGAGGTCTCTAGTAAAGGTAGAAGCAGAGGTCTTTAGTAAAGGTAGAAGCAGAGGTCTAGTAAAGGTAGAAGCAGAGGTCTCTAGTAAAGGTAGAAGCAGAGGTCTCTAGTAAAGGTAGAAGCAGAGGTGTCTAGTAAAGGTAGAAGCAGAGGTCTCTAGTAAAGGTAGAAGCAGAGGTCTCTAGTAAAGGTAGAAGCAGAGGTCTCTAGTAAAGGTAGAAGCAGAGGTCTCTAGTAAAGGTAGAAGCAGAGGTCTCTAGTAAAGGTAGAAGCAGAGGTCTCTAGTAAAGGTAGAAGCAGAGGTCTCTAGTAAAGGTAGAAGCAGAGGTCTCTAGTAAAGGTAGAAGCAGAGGTCTCTAGTAAAGGTAGAAGCAGAGGTCTTTAGTAAAGGTAGAAGCAGAGGTCTTTAGTAAAGGTAGAAGCAGAGGTCTAGTAAAGGTAGAAGCAGAGGTCTCTAGTAAAGGTAGAAGCAGAGGTCTCTAGTAAAGGTAGAAGCAGAGGTCTAGTAAAGGTAGAAGCAGAGGTATAGTAAAGGTAGAAGCAGAGGTCTTTAGTAAAGGTAGAAGCAGAGGTCTTTAGTAAAGGTAGAAGCAGAGGTGTCTAGTAAAGGTCGAAGCAGAGGTGTCTAGTAAAGGTAGAAGCAGAGGTCTAGTAAAGGTAGAAGCAGAGGTCTTTAGTAAAGGTAGAAGCAGAGGTCTAGTAAAGGTAGAAGCAGAGGTCTAGTAAAGGTAGAAGCAGAGGTCTAGTAAAGGTAGAAGCAGAGGTCTAGTAAAGGTAGAAGCAGAGGTCTTTAGTAAAGGTAGAAGCAGAGGTCTAGTAAAGGTAGAAGCAGAGGTCTAGTAAAGGTAGAAGCAGAGGTCTTTAGTAAAGGTAGAAGCAGAGGTCTAGTAAAGGTAGAAGCAGAGGTCTCTAGTAAAGGTAGAAGCAGAGGTCAATGTTAAAGCTGCATCGTTTCTGGAACACTATTCCTATTCAGATGTGTGAGTGTGTGTGGAGCCCCCTGATCTCTGTCTCTGGGTTCACGGTGGGCTGCCAAGTCTGATCCATCTCATCAACACAACAGGTAAGTAGAGCCTGCAGGTAAAAGAAGACATGTTGTTTATCCTGTTTGTTCTGCTGGCGTCTCTCAGGGAGCAATGACGTGTCTATTTTACTTCTGGTCACGTGACATCTATTGTACTTCTGGTCACATGACATCTATTGTTTTTGGGGAGTTGTTCCTGTTCTGATGTGAGAATCAAAGGTCAGAGGAGGTCGTATGTGTACAGACCCTCTGAGGGGACTTTGGGATTTTAATTGTCAATTCCAACTGAATTGTTTTGAGCTTGTTCATCATATTTTAGCGCCTAGTGGTGCTGGATGTAAAACAAGTGGATAGAAGACTAAAATGAAAAAAGGAATAACTGTTACAAGGTCAGATGTGTTCAGGTTGCAGAGAGCAGAAGGTCTAAAAACACTCACACAGGAAACAGAAACATCTACTTCCTGTTCAACAAAAAACACAAAACAATGTCTGAAAAATAAAGAATTAAAAGCAGAAGAAAGAACAACGAGGTTTGAAAGAGAAACAGAGAGAATCTGTCACTGAGTTTCTTCTTCATGCGCTGCAGTAAAATGTTCCACTTGATATGGAACCTGAACATAGACGCTGACTGCATGAGCCGTGACCCGATGTCCTTCTGGCCCGCGGTGCCTGGAATGTGTTTAATCTGCTGAGAAACATCTCCTCTTCTCCTGCAGGCGACCCAGACACACCTGCACTCTACTGCCAACTAGTGGACAGACAGAACGCTCTTGTTTCAGCTGCTCGTTTGAGTCCTTTCCCTTCTGATCTTCCTGTTACACTTTTTCCTGCCGTGGAAAATAGTCTGCTGATCGGTTAATTAAGGGGGAAATGTTCAACCTGAATTTTTGTCCACGAGAAGCTGAAATACAAAACAAACGTACATAAAACTAAAAAGCATTCATGATTTCATCTGACAGCAAGTTATAAGTCACTCTTTTGGACAGGAAAGTAAATGAATCTGCCGTAAACATGAACGCGTTCCGTCATGTATAGAACACTCAGCCTCGTGTGGCTGGAATGAGAATTACAAACAAATAATAAATAAAGACTCCATCCATCAGAGAGATCACTTTCAGAAAAGTATTCAGAAAGATGAACGAGCTGGAACCTTTGTTCTTAAGTCATAAACTATTCAGATCAGACAGGACATGGATTGGCCCTCAAGACTATGATCAGATTAAATACAAAATGATAAAAGATGGATAACTATCACAGTAATTACAGGATAAGATAATATTAGTTTAAAGGGTCGCTCCGCCCAAATAGAACCAAAATAAGACACTGAAAAAACATATCTCTCTGAAGGTTGTTTGATCTTCTGCCTCTGTGTGTGTGTGTGTGTGTGTGTGTGTGTGTGTGTGTGTGTGTGTGTGTGTGTGTGTGTGTGTGGTTTATCTTAACCCGACCAGACTTCATCTTTGTTCAATCACAGAGAACTTTATTGCCGTTTGAAAGGAAGCCAATAAATCTTTTGAACACAGTTTTATTCAATATGTTTTATTCAAAAGAAGCCAAAGCAAAGAAATGCTTTTCGTTCGCTCTGGGTTTTATTAGTTTTATTTCTTTTTTAAATACATTTGCGATACAGCAGCTTTGCTTCATATCAAAACAACAGAATTCAGTTTTAACAAAGAAATCAACCCCAAGCTCGACACGCTGATACAGGTGCATGCTGGGAAATAACATCCTGGTATGGTACCTCATTATTATCATAACATTCGACAATTTAAAGGAAAATTAAGTTTTTATACAACTCAGTATACTGTTAGCTTAGCTACTGTTTGCTTAACTTCTAGCTTAGCTACTAGCTTAGCTTCGTTAGCGTTTTTCTGAAGCGTTACAGAGTCTTTGTCAGGCAGGAAACATGTCTTCAAGCAACACTGCAAAAATTGCAACTTTCCCCCCCAAATAAGTCTCTGGCTCGTAGGTCAGTCCACCTTAAGTGAGCCTGAGTCCACCTTAAGTGAGCCTGGGCCTGACTTCATGGCTAATCCCAGGTATTCCCTAAAGGAGTTCACTACTTGTGTAACACATCTTATTAAAAGAAACATTAAAATACATAATTCCTGGATGCTTAGAGCCGGCTAGCTCGTCACCTGACGTCTTGTTTTACCACTTCAGAAAAGATGGTCAATAAAAACAGAATTTTCCTTTGAATGCATAATAACCCTGCGAAGAAACATACTTGGTAGAACCAAGACAGTGCTGAGGAAAAGTAGCCTGGCGTCACGCATGTTAAAAACACAAAAAGCTCCCATGTATCTAAGCTAACCCTACAGCAGAGCGTTAAGATGGCCGAACCTATGAGGAGGCATGGTCATTAACGTATTCATGCTACGGGGCGAGACTAAAGCTTAAGGAGATGTTGCGTTGACATGCCATATTTTAAAACTACTCACGAAATAGCAAAGAGAGAAACACGTTTACATTATTGCTTGACATTCAGTTACGTCTCCAGGTCACGACGGGTTCTTTTTATTATCATTGGGCTTTAAATCCTGGAGACGGATGTTGTGAAAGTAGAGATGGTAACAAACCTCTCTCTCTCTCTCTCTCTCTCTCTCTCTCTTTTTAGGTAGTAGACTCACTTTAGTGCAACACAGTAATATTTCCATTACTTCTCTTGACTGCATAGTTTCTCTTATTTTAAGAAGCAGCATCCATATTGCTCTGAATATTGTGTTGTTGATTTGCAATATTGCTTCATGAGCTGGTTGACATCTCAGGAGCTGTGGCACAAACCTCCACTTGGACTCAAAGAGGAACTGATTAGAATTTGAGGTCACAGGTTCTAGTTTACTGTGACCTCACAGATCAGGCTTCAAACATTCCATATCATCAATAATATTAACATTAATTACAATGAAATGTTTTTGTCCGTGTTATTAATGTTGAAAGATTGTGTGAACCTGCAGTTCCCTGCGAGGCCGCCAGGTGGTGCTACATGCTAGCTGCTACATGCTAACTGATACATGCTGCTGTCTGCAGGTTCCACGCAGGTGTAAACGGGAGGGAGATGATGTCGACCAACTAGAGCGCAGGAGGCTCTGTTACCGGGTAGAAAGTTCAGGATCAGTTGGTCTCTGCTCCAGTGATCAATAACAAGAATACAGATTAATATGAATATTATGAATATCATCAACCAATAATCAAATAACCATGTTTTTAAGAGGTGGGATGCTGCTGAAGCTGAATTATGGTTCTAATAATAATCAAGTAAAAACTGCCTGAGAAGAGAATACCACGTTTAATTATTACTATTGTTATTATTACTATTGTTATTATTCACATCTGAGTTAACCTGAGTGCTCCAACATACATAAATATACAATAATAAAAAGGTTCTTCTTCTTCTTCTTCTTCTTCTTCTTCTTCTTCTTCTTCTTCTTCTTCTTCTTCTTCTTCTTCTTCTTCTTCTTCTTCACAAGAAAACATTACTTTACTTAAAAGAGGAGAGGAGACAAGGACAGAGGAGACAAGAAAGGGAGAGGACGGGGGAGGAGAGGAGGAGAGTAGACAAAGAGAGAGGAGACAAAGAGAGAGGAGACAAAGCGAGGCGACTAGGAGAGGACAGGAGAGAGGAGACAAGATGAGGAAACAAGGAAAGGAGAAGAGGAAGATACCTTCAGTAGCTGCACTAACGAGTGTCTCTTTTACGCAACGTTTAGACGCCGGAGCGACGCTACGCTGGACAGAGCAACGAGAAGGTGACGAATCAGAATCACCAAAATAAAACCCAATAAATAAAATAAAAACATGCGTGTTCTCGTCTCTTCTTCCTGTTCGTCTGAACAGCTAACGTGTGAACAGCTAACGTCTGAACAGCTAACGTCTGAACAGCTAACGTGTGAACAGCTAACGTGTGAACAGCTAATGTCTGAACAGCTAACGTCTGAACAGCTAACGTCTGAACAGCTAACGTGTGAACAGCTAACGTGTGAACAGCTAACGTGTGAACAGCTAACGTCTGAACAGCTAACGTGTGAACAGCTAATGTCTGAACAGCTAACGTCTGAACAGCTAACGTGTGAACAGCTAACGTGTGAACAGCTAACGTCTGAACAGCTAACGTCTGAACCGCTAACTTTAGCTTCACAGCTAACGTCTGAACCGCTAACTTTAGCTTCACAGCTAACGTCTGCAGACCTGCTGGAGGTCTTTCTTCTTCCCCCTTCTTGAACTTTGATTCCCAACCTTTAGGACATCATTAACAACAACAACAACAACAACAACAATAAAACCCAGAGAGAAATCTACGTTTTGTTCTCTCCAAAAGACAGCAAATCTGAATTTTTGAAAATGTGTAAAAATGTGTGACATGATTCAGAATCTATGAAATAGTGTCACCATGAAAGAGAGATGATACATCCATTGAAAGAAAGAAAATATATATATATATATATATATATATATATATATATACATATATATATATATATATATATATATATATATATATATATATATATATATATATATATATGTATATATATATATATATATATATATATATATATATATATATATATATATATATATATATAGAGAGAGAGAGCAGCTCGAATGAATATTGAGTCTTTCAGGGTCAGAGGTCCAGGACTCGACAGGTGTGTTAATGCAGGTGGAGCATCCAAACCAGAACCATGAGAGGAGGAGGAGGAAGAGGAGGAGGAGGAGTTCCAATTCTCCCAGTAGAGTCCTGTCCTCCATGGCCGTTTGAAACTCGACCTGGTCCGTCCGGCTCTGACGGCTCAGCTT